>NC_089704.1:7453183-7529183 GCF_031753505.1 Anomalospiza imberbis
TGCCAACCACAGATGAGGCTGGGTTGAAGCAAAAGTAGCCCTCCAAAGAAGGGGTGGTGTTCTCAGCTTCGTAGTAACCACTCAGCTCCACCTGGCTCTGGGGAACAGAGAGAGTCTTGTTAATGGAGGGGAGTTTCTGGACAGAAGAACCCAGTCCCCCAGATGCACCTGGCAGACCTAGAGCAGAGCATCCCCATGTCCTGCAGCCCACCTGCATCAGGAGGAGATGCTGTCTGCAGTGTGATGATGCTGTAGGCCCCTCTACTGCCAGGAGGTGCAGCAGCAAGTGGAGAGGGTTTTCTCCATCTGTGACAGTGAGGGCTGCTCAGTCTATAATCTTTAACTGGAGTATTTGGGGATGTTTTGGTGTCCAATCAGATGATCAGTTTTATCTTCTGGTTCTTGCCAAGTTACCTGCTGGCGAATTTTGCTTTCTCACATAGAATGGAACCCTCTCTACCAGCTTTCCTGATTTTTCCCACCCATTTCTTATATGGACCACTCCTGTCCTGCCTGCTGCCTGCCATCAGGTATAAAGGTAGTAGGATTCACCACACAGCACATCTATACCTCAATTTCTGTGCAGTGAACCTGTCCCCTTCTTCTCATCCTCAGAGGCCTGAGAGCTGCCTATGAGAGAGCAAGGTGAGGTGGGGTCAGCAACAGCTGCCCTTTGAGATCTCTTCCCACACTCGGAGGAAGGTGTGGGGTAGGTGTTCAACACAATGGGAGGAAAGCCTCTGAGCTCTGATAGCTGGTGTCATAGCTACAGGAATAGATGATGGAGAGAGAGATCAGTTCTGTTGATAAACCTTTCAGTTCTGAATTAATTGCATTCAGAGCAGGAAAGGGAAGGGAAAACACCACTCAGACCCCAGACTGATATCCAGTAAGGGAAGTGCAATAGAGCTGCTTGCAGATGTGACTCGCCCTTGGCTTGCTGTATCTTCTTGACCAGCCTGCATTTCAGGCTGAAGCTGAGGGCAAGTCTCGAGTGCTGGGAAGCTGGAATTCTGCTCAGGATGAGCTCCGTGGATGGTGGTCATGCTTCAGCTGGCCTTGCACAAAAAGAGAGCAGTGGAGGAAGCTTGTGGCAAACTGAATAGTAGTGACAACTCGGAGGAGCTCAGCAGCAGTCACCCTGAAGTCCCCCACCCACACCCTCTCTGGAGACCTGTGCTGAGCCTTCAGTGTTGACCACAGCGGAAGTCTCTGCTAAAGCTTTCATACCTTTCACTGCCAGCTGCAGCCGTTTGCACCTGCTGCTCCTTCCCTCATCAGCCAAAGTTCCTGTCTAAAAATACCAGCCCTACTTTACACAGTTTTAGACCTGATTTTGGGGGTTTTTGCTGACCCAAGGGGCCACTAAGCAAAATTACTGTGACCAGCCTGGAGTCTTGTGTTGTACCTAGCTAAGGAAGGGTGATTGATGTTTCTTCTCTCTCAGGCAGCTTTCCCTGGGTAATGCACTGGGTGCCTCTGCACATGACTGTGGGGGGTAAAGAGGTCACTTGGCAGCAGCAGGGCTTACCTAAACTCCTCTGCTACTGAAACCACCTGCATGGTTCCAAGAGGAGTCTGGGCATGCTGATGGGGCAAAAGTCTGTGGGGCATTACCAAACTCATAGAGCACACAGCAGGCGCAGGCAGTCCCCAAGCAGTGGATGGTAGGAGGGTCCACTCCCTAGGACCACTCCAGTTTCCCAAGGGAAAACAAGGGAAAAGTCCTTGGGAAAAGTGTGGAATAACCCTGCCCAGCTCTTGCTAATATAACTGTGGGGCTGCAAGCCTTTGGTGAGAAGCATTTTGTATTGCCAAATAACTTGTGTTTTTCTGGTTTAGGGTATGATTTTGGGCCTTAAGAAATCCCTCCCAGTTATTTTCCTACCGAGCTTGAAAGTATTTCCTGCTTACTCTGTACCCGGACCTTTCATGAGGAGTTAACAACACACATAGAAATCAGATCCTTGAGCCTCTCTAATAAAAAGCAAAAACAACCTAAAAACCTTTGCAATTTTGTGTAGTGACCAAACCAGGCTGCTCAGGCTGTGCAGGTGATTGTGCTGAAAACCCCAAATAGAATATATTGGAAATGGGAAATTTCACTGGGAAGAGGTTGGATGATTCCAGCTTTGAAGGGAAAAATGAAATGATGGAAAATAGCTGGGTTTGCTGGCTGGAGTGTCAGGCCTTCTCTGGAGCCATGCCAGCACCATCGATGGCAGTGGATGGGCAGCTTGGGCGGTGTTCAGCGGCTTTGGCTGCTGACCAGTTTCCAGCATCACCTTGTATTTGGAGCTGGAAGTGCAGAGGCTGAGTGCCACTATCAGACACCATCTGATTGCTGATGGGGAGCAGGTAGGGAGGGCTCTTACTGTAAACCACTTGCTGTGGGTAGGGGAGGCGTGTTGGAGCAGTGTTTGAATCGTCCTTGCCTGCATCTCTGAGCAGAGCAGTGCATGTGGGTAGGAGCGGACAGAGATGAGTTGGAGACAAATAAAAGAGAATGAAAAATCAGAGTCTGGGCTGAGACAGGAAGGGCAGGGAACAGAGCTGCAGAACCACTGAATATGACAAGCTGAGGCTTCTGGGAACTCTCCTGCAATTCTAGGACTAGAAGTGGGTGGCTGTCTGATCTGGGATGGGATAAGTCAACAGTGAGCATGCAGAGGGACCTTTGTACAGGTCTCCTGCATGACAATTGCAGCAGATTTAGGGGTGGGAGAAAAAGTGTTGTCTCTGTAATAGAGCAGTCAAGTGCATGCCTGGGAAAGCTGTTCCTGTGTGCTTTTTGTTCAGGGATTCCTTTACCCTATAACCTGCATCACAGAGTTATTCTGGTCTCCGTTTGTCAGCTGTTTTTCTCAGTTCCCCACAACTGTCAGCGATCAAAATATTTGGCTGTAGAAGTGAAGCAGCTTGTCCACTGTTATGGATTTTCCATGTGAATCATTCCCTTCTAGTCAATGCCAGGGCTGGGAGCAGCAAATCTCATTTTCAAAACCTTAGATCTGTAATTGCCCACATTAGTACAATCTACTGACAGAGCTTCTGCTCATGACTTCTGCAGGGGCTGAACCAGGGAAATCCAGGAATAAGACCAAGGCCTGTGGAAATACCATGTTACCGCCTTAGGTGCCTTAACGCTCTTGAGTCATGTTGGTCCCATTGCAATGAAAACTGGCCTGAGGAACCTCCGGGAACCTGGTGTAGATCTCAGTGGTTCTTCTGCAATTTGTTTTTGGATGTCTAGTCTGCAGCTGAGGAAGGTTAGCAGGGAAAGCATTTTTGCTATGGAGAAATGGGGTTATCATTTTGGGCAAGGTACTTTTCTACAAGGTTACAGAGTCAAATGGTCTCATATGGTATCAAAAATTAGGTGAGGCCCTCACTGTATTCACTGTGTGATACTGAGATAAATGCCCTTTTGGTGTAAACGTTCTCAATTTTTCCTTCCATAATTACTCAACTGATCAAACGATCCTCTCTGCACAAGGCGGGGTTTGTGTTGCCACCTTGACAAGACACTTTGGAAGCCTTTTTTTTCAAATCTTTATGGGTAGGTTGCTGCTACAAACACTGAGTATAAGTAAAGCAACATATGGCACCACCAAAGAAAATACAGTGATGCTCATGTGATATCTGCAGCCTCCCTGTTCCAGGGAGGGAGCCAAATCTGGGAAGCTGCCAGGAGACAGAGGTGGGAAACAATGTATGTCAAACTCCCAACTGCAGAAGTCTGAGAAAAGGTCTAAAACTCTTCATGCTGTGGCACCTGACTGTGGGCGGTTGTTGCAGCAGATAGGCCTGCTAGGCCCCTCTGGAGATTAGCTGCCTAAGAGCAGAGAAAATGCATAGTCATGCTGACTAGCAAAAGAACCCCTTTTTCCACGCCTCAGACCCTCTGTTATCTTCCTGTAAGACAACAGGTCAATTTGTACCCTGACCCACACCATTGGACCATTTCTCAAAACCCCTGTACCCTATAAAAACCCCTCAGTTTCCCTAGCTCGTTGGAAGTAAGCTGTCCCTGAACCCTTCACGGAAGATGAAATAAAGACCCTCCGGTGGAACCTCACACAGCGCTCCCCGTCTCTCTCTCCCTGCGTCTGCCCGAGGCACCCCAGCAAGCCTAAGAGCTGAAATCACTTCTAAAAGAGCTGAACACTGCTTAAGAGCTGCATATCACTACAACAGCTTGCTGGGGCTAGCCTGTGCCTGGGAGCTCTGCCAAAGGTGCTTGGGCAGGAGGGTGTGCAGATACCCTTCTCACCCTAGAACACCAAGGCAGCCGGACCAACTGAGCCTAGCCGGGACCAAAAACAATAGGCGATTAGTCCTAAAATCAGCTGGGTTCTGCCACCCGACCCTCCCTGCTCCCCTCACATGGGGTCTTCTTTATGATGTAAAAGAATTCACAGCAGAGATAAAATCACTAAGCTAAGGATTATGGAGAGTTTTGTATGCAAAGAAAATGAGGTGGAAAAGGTTTGAGTTTGGTTTTAACCTCTCAGCAAATTTTAGTGCTGCCACTGAACTTCAACAGAGGTCAGGGAAAGAAGTGTCTTCTCCAAAAAAGTTGGAAAAGGAATGACCACTATTTGCAAAGGATTTTTATACTGGATGAATCAGAAAAGAAATAAATAGGGTAGGGCTTGCTCTTCCCTGGTGTGTAGGAAAAATGGAGGAACAGAAAATCTGGTAACAATTGAATCCAACATTTCTCTTTTGGAATAGCTAATCCTGAAGTCTGCTGCAGGGAGCCACTGTAGTAAAAAAATAAATTCTGAGATGCAATATTTGATAGCCAGGGTAATGATAATGATGCTGTGTTCTTCCCGTTGGATAGCACAATGTACTCTATAAGGGGCAGCTGCTCTTTTTCACTTGTAAAGGCTGGGAAGAGAACTATGAGGTAGAATACCTAGTGTCATCACTCCCTGTTAGAAGTAGTACTTGCAATTTATCTTCCACTCTTTAATCCTCTCTTGTAAATATACTGCACGTTCCCCTTTCAGCGGAGTGTATGTGAAGCCATATGTATGGAAGCTTGTATGTGGAGCAAGCAAGCAGGCGGGTCATACCAAGGGTTTTCACACAGAGAGAGAGAAGACTGGGTTTGCTTAGGTATTCCAGTTGTCAAAGGAGACCAGATAAGGTGTACAGGGCTTTGCACACTGTGTACACAGTCATTTGTACCACTGAAGCCTGGTGCAAAAGGTGCCTGGCTCAGAATAACTGTTTTATGCCCACATTGTGCTAACGGCCGTGCAGACAGCCGGGCAGCAGGAAGCAGAGGCAGGGAGAGGCTGGCAGCGCAGGATGGGACTGCTGGAGCCCCGCTCTCCAGGTTAGTCACCTGGCCCTTTGCAGAGACTCTGGTCTGTGTCCTCATGCAAGGACAGTACTCGGGCTGAGTGCTTGCCAGTGCAGGTCCCGGTAGCTTTCCCCAAGAGAATACCCAGCATCCCTGGATCACAGGGGCTGTAGCCACACTATGCCGGCTCTCTGCAAGCAACAGCTTGTGGTCAAGTCTGGACTTAAGGGATGCAAGGACTGATTATGCTGGCCTAAGAAATGGCTCAAGCTCTGCCTCTGCCAACAGGAGGGTTAGAAGATGGATGGCCAGAAACCTGGCCTTTCAGCCCACCCCAGCTCTACCTGCCATCCCTGTTATCAAGCAAAGTCAGGCCCAACTCACCAAGTCATAGGTCTCTGATGAGTAGCTGACAGGCCCCATGGTTTGAGGGGCACGATCCGTCTCTCCTCCAGAAATGCTATAAAAGTTCTTTTCTGGGGTGGAGTTAATAACTTAAGTAAGTGGGGAGGGACACAGAATGTAACAATAGAGTATTTGCAAGGCAAATGAGCTCCAGGCATAGAGTGATCTGATTCATGTAAAGATTAACATCTAGCTTTATAATTTTTTTTACTAGTGCCGTAAGTTGATTTTTAAAGTACAGTTTGAAGAGTCCATATTCCTTTGGTCTATATCGCAAAACATCCAGAACATCTTTAGGTCTTCCTTGGAAACCTTGCCCACAGCTGTCCTTGTTACAGGTGGTCCAAAAGGCTTTGAAAAGTTCTGTGATAAGGACCACCCTTACCAGAAACCTCCTGGATCCAGGCACTTCTCTGGAGCTGTGCAGGACTTTGAAGCATGGGTATGGTCTGTATGATCATCACCCTCTGCCTTGGGGTCCTCCTGGCTGCTTTAACCCCAGTGACTTGTAGTTGTCTTCTGCTGCTTCACCCCTCATCTGGGCTTGGGGGAGTGTGAAGTGGCTTGCACAGGAAAGCAAAGCCTTGGCAGCTACTCTGCAAGTCTAGAGCAGGGCTAGCAGGGGCTGGGCAGCTTGACTTCACAAGGGTAACAAAGGAGAATCAAGATGGGAAATCAAGATGTTCTCTGCTCGGGGAAATGGGCATTTTGTTCAGTGATGTCACAGCAGCAGACTCACAGTGGGAATGCCCCAGTCTGGGTCAGCAGAGTAGGACGGCATTGCAGCTGGCATTTTGGCAGAAAGCTTTACCTGTGCGAGGAGCTGAGGTGTTCTGACAAGCACAGTTCTTGTCCTCCTCGTCTAGGTACAGGTGCATCAAGGCCTCTCTACCAGCAAGGGGCTGGCGGGACTTTGGACTGGTGAAGGAGGAGGCGGTGTTATTCTCGTGAGCACTGCTGGATTACATCCACTCCCCCTGTTTCTTAGATCCCGACTTGTTGGGCACCAGCTGCCCCGAGGATGTCGCTGTCCTCCCCTGCCGTGAGGACCTCTGTGTGCACCTGCATGTGCTCATCAGCTTCTGGGCACTCTTTCTCCTGAGAGGATGGAGAGCAGCAAAACCGGAGGGAGGCCGTAGGGAGCTGGCACTGTGCCTCACTCACAGGAGAACACACACCGAGCAAGCCCTGTTCTGAAACCCCGAGCTGCAAGGGCTGAGGGGGAAGGCGAGGAGTGAGGTTCACTGGGCTCGGGAGACGGAGAGGCCAGGAAGATGTTCCCACTCAGCTAGAACTGGAGGGTGGAGCTTGGGCCTTTACCTGCCCAGGGTGCAAAAACAACCACCTGGAGACAGCTGTAGATGTGAGGAAATAGATAAAACCAGGAACGTCCTTGTCCTTTTGCATGTATTTTGGAACTACTAAGACTACATTCCCGTTGTGTCTCGGTTTGTCAAAATCCACATCTAAGTAACAGATGTCTAAAAAGAAATGCCAATCCCCAGCCTGTCACGATGGGCGGTTACGACTCCCGCAGGCTGTGGCTCAGTCCCTCACTCTTACGTTTGTGTTGGCTCTGTTTTAATGGCTGCAGCGCAAAGCCCCGTTAGGTTTCCAGTGTTGGCTCTGTTTTAATGGCTGCAGCGCAAAGCCCCGTTAGGTTTCCAGTGTTGGCTCTGTTTTAATGGCTGCAGCGCAAAGCCCCGTTAGGTTTCCAGTGTTGGCTCTGTTTGTTTTAATGGCTGCAGCGCAAAGCCCCGTTAGGTTTCCAGTGTTGGCTCTGTTTGTTTTAATGGCTGCAGCGCAAAGCCCCGTTAGGTTTCCAGGTGAAAAGGGGAGGGCCAGGTCTGAGGGAGCGGCGCGAGCGCCCAGCCCAGCACGGTCACGCAGGCACCGCGCGCTGGGTGGGACGTGACGCACGCCGAACGTACGTACGTACGTACGTGCGTGCGTGCTGCGTGTGGGCCGGGGCGGTGCCGGTGCCGCCCGCCGGGAGGGGGAGGGCGCACAGGAGGAAGGAGGAAGCCGCCATCTTGGAGCGTCGAGTCGCCATAACAAGGCACCGGGGGAGCGAGAGGATTTTGTACCTGGGCGAGGGGGAGCGCGGCTGGTGGCGGTGAGGACGGGCCAGGGCGGGCGCGGCTCCGTGGGAGCAAGGCGAAGGGGCCGCTGCCGGCGGGCCGCGCCTCGCGGCCTGCGGCGAGAGCGCGGGCCTGAGCGGGGCCTGGCGGCGCCGCGGGCGGGGCGGGACGGCCGGACCGGGCCCGGGCGCACCGGGAGCGGCGGGACCGGGGGACCGCGGGGGCGGGACCGGGCGGCCCTCGCTCCTCGCCGGCCCGGGCGGCAAGCGGCGGCCGCTCCATTGTTCGCGGCCGGGAGGTGTTGGTGTGGCGCAGCTGCGATCGGCGGGCGGCGCCGGGCCCACCGCTCTGCCCCGGGGCTCCGCACTGCGGCCCGGGTTCACCGGGCGCACTGAGCACCTCGAGGGCTCCCTTTGTGCCGGGCCCAGCCGGCAGAAAGGGAAAGGTCCGGAGCTGCTGCCCCGGCCGCCCGCCCGCGCCCGGAGAGCAGAGATACGCGACGGAGGCCCTTTTTTTCCAGTCCGTTGGTTTGCGAAATGGTGGCGTTTCTTTTATCGGAACAGGGAGATTTTTTTGGGTTCCCTGAGGCTGTGCGTTTTTTTTTAACCTGTGCCCTTTTAAAGGATAGTTACGAGCGCGAGGGCATAAGGGACTGAGAGGTTTCATTTCCTACGCTATTGGAGAACTTCTCGGCGTTAGTAGTCCTGTCTCATTGGCGTCTCTGGCTGCCTTCGTAACTCCTCTGGCTTTTACGAAGTTAATGGCCAAGAGAAATATCTTTTCGAAGATGCCTTGAAAGTTAACTCGCAGAAAATCCTAGTATCGCAGACTTTAAAATGTTGCTGGAAGCCAGCACTGACACACCTTAAAAAGGCTGGGAAGTCTGAATTCCTTTTTCACTCTCTTGAAATGCTTTTCAACGTGCCTTTTTATTCACTGGGAAAACATGCATTTTGTTGTGAATGCCGAGGTTAGGAAGCAGGAGTCTGCTGGTTTTCCCTTTGTTTTTTCCGAAGATGCAGATGCTCAAGGCGAGCCTACTTTTCGTTCCATAAGATTTTGGAGTAGGGACGTTTTGTCTCCCTGGTACCTTTGTAAGGAGTCTTTAGCTCTGGTCCATGCTTGCTTTATGTAAGGGGCAGACTTTGTATTGTCTTTCCATAGTTTTGCAACCTACATACAGAGTCAATATTAAGTCATGTGTATGAAATGTTATCTTCCGAGCACCACATAAGTTGTCGCTGGCAGCAGGAAGGTAAGATCACAAGCAGGAAGCTGCTTAACCAGCAGCGTTACTGCCTCAGTTCAAGCTCAGTGCTTTGACTCAGCGAGGCAGCTGCTCTCATTTCAGTGTAATGGTGTTGTGTCGCTGCTCTTCTGAATAGCCTTAAATCAATACCCGGTTGAAAACTGGGGGTGAGCTGGGTGAGCTGGCATTTTGGGTTGGAGCTGTTGGTTTGGTTTACATAATCTATATTTCCCATTCAAACCGAACAGGGCAATCAGTGTATAATGTGAGGGTTTTGTGAGTTCTAACTGGAATGGCCACTTGATGTTGTAGTCTTGCTTCTTGTCACAAACTTACGCATAATATTGTTGTTCACGTTTTAGGGCTGGTTGGCTGCATCACAGAAGTGGGGGAATTGAGGAGCCATCAAAGCAATTGATACACTTAATGGTTACTTTATGAGGGGGCATAGGTAGTGGAAGGTCGCTGAAAGTACAACTGTTTGGGGAGTTTTCTTTGGTGTCTGAAGACGTTAGGCAACACTTTCTAGAAAGGCAAAAAAAGTTTGATGCATGTCTTTATAATTATCAACAAAAAAGCAAGTACTGTTGTTGCACACTGCCTGGGAAGAAATTTTTCTTAAAATACAAAAGTAAACTGAGATGATTTGCATAGACAAAAATCCACATACTAATTGTTATTGTCTGCTTCTCTTTCAGATTGAAGCAAGTGAATTGTGATATAACTGAATCTTCAATAGAGGGCTTTTTTTAAAAAAAAGTTGTTCCACAGTGCATCAGAGCAAGTTACTGCTTTACTTTTGAGTGACTTACAGGTGCTTGCCTGCATTGCAATAAAGGACTCATATATTGAGCAAGACTTATTTATCTCTTCATTTTGGAGAGTCTAATAAACTGTTATTACAGTTTCTGTACTGACTTTCAAAGTTTTGAAGTCTAAAAAGACATCTTTAAAGATAAAAGCATGAGCACGGCCAGAACAGAGAACCCTGTTATAATGGGTCTATCCAGTCAGAATGGGCAGTTGAGAGGCCCTGTAAAACCCAGTGGGGGCCCAGGAGGTGGAGGCACACAAACTCAGCAACAGATGAACCAGCTGAAAAATGCCAACACAATCAATAATGGCACTCAACAGCAAGCACAAAGTATGACCACCGCTATTAAGTAAGTGTTTGTATCGGCTGCCATGCAAGGAATGTTTAAAAGTTGTGTATGGGAAAGCATTCTTGGATTCCCACTTGGAAAATGCTGTCTTCTCTTTTGTCACATGGGTGGTTAGAAGTGTCCTGTCATGTACGTTACGAAAAAGCTATATTTCCACGTGCAAGCTTCTCTCCAACAGTAATTGTGGTGAAAATCCAATTTGGTCCTGTGCTTTTCTGAGTGTGAGCCACTGTCAGAGGTAGCCCAGCTTTTGAATCCTGTGTTTTTTGCTTGCTGGGAGTGGTGCAAGAGGGAGGTATAGGAGTGGGAGGGAGCTGAGCTGATGTTTAAGACTGAGGAGGAAATGCCATCTGGTCTCAGTCTAATTGTTTATGCCTTTCAGTTTGTTGCAGTTCTTTCCTATGGTGAGAAATGCTTTAAAGTCAGTTATCTTTTGTCATTGATCTGAAATAGTAGTACCTGATCTCCTCATTGTAATGCTCTGGCTTTAATTTATCAAAGCCTGAGCTGAGAGGATACAGTCCCACTGTGATATCCTGATCCCATCCAGCTAGTTTGGAAGTGCTGGTTGGAATTTCTAAAAGGTGTAAAATACTTGGACAGTATGGTAATGTGTTGCTTTTCTTTTTTTCTTTTTTTTAATTTCTTTTCCCCCATGGATCCTCCTCCCTTTGAACAGCACTGGCTTTTATTTTCTTAATTTGTGAAGGAAGTGCCAGGTCTCCTCAGAGAAAGTGTGATGGAACACTCAGGTTCCTAAAATCTGCCTAACCTGCTCCCTCCCCTCCTTTTTTTTTTAATGTATTACGTGGTTACTCTAATGAATGTTGTGAATTAAACTCATCAAAATTCACACATAACTTCCTGGGGCTGGTGATGAGAAAGACTTGCTCTCCACTCTACAGTGGCTTTCAAGAGAGGATGGGTATCTAAATCTCACTGAGAGAAAATGACGTTTGGTTAACAAGTGGAGTGATTGCTTACTAAGTTTTTTCACCAGAAATGTTTTTTACCTTTTCATGTTACTTGAGGATTAAGAATGGATCTTCCCTGGGCAAGAGAATTTTTCTTTTTAAGTAATGAAATATTCTTGTGTGGGTTTATTATAGCCAGTTTCTGTTATGTGACTAAGTAAGTGCTCAATTTTATATCTGTTCTGCTGTTTGGTTCAGTGCCCTAAAAATGGGACTTGAATCATGACTGGATAAAGATTTCACAGATTTGTTTGGCAGACGGCTGATTTTGTCTGTTTACAGTTTTCTGCCTGTTACATCCTGCTTAGCTCAGAGAAGACTTGAACTCCTATGTGTAGGCGCATTTAGCTTTGAGGAGGTGAAAATATGCATGTTCATCACTATATCTAAGAAAATAAAATGTAAAATGAAAATATTCATTATTTAAAAATCTGTTTTCATTTTATTTTGCTATAGACCTGGTGATGACTGGAAGAAGACTTTAAAACTCCCTCCAAAGGATTTGAGAATCAAAACTTCGGTAAGGATGATTGAATTGTGGGAATAAATATTAAATAAAACTTGTGGGAGAGATTGCAGTGGTAAAATACTGTCCTGAGCAAAGGCTAAAAAGTAGTTCGGCTCCTGCAGTTTTAAATGAAGAATTAATTTGTTCCCTCAACTGCTTGTGAGTGATGCTTCTCTTGGAAAGCTCAAAAATGGAGTTCACTGTGGGTTTCTTACTTTATTAGTATTATAACATGACACAGGCAGCATCTGCGTCATGTGAGGCAGATGGGAACATGTTGCTATATACACTCAGGAGCTGTGTTTGGCTCTGAGAAGGCGAATGTTTCCTTTGCCACTGTAGGGTGTTGCATGGCTTAATGGGAACTCCTGTATAGTAATTTGTGGTTTTCCTGTACAGGCAATTTCAGATTAATCTATAGCTGCAGATTGTATGACCCGATCTTATGGATGTGCTTATCTTTTTGATTATTCAGGACGTGACCTCCACAAAAGGAAATGAGTTTGAAGATTACTGTTTGAAACGGGAGTTGCTGATGGGAATCTTTGAAATGGGCTGGGAAAAACCATCTCCTATTCAGGTTGTTTGCAAACAGACTACTCAGATGCTGCTTTTAATTTTTTTAAATGTATTGACATTCTTATGCCTAAATGTCCAATGCTTATGCCATCACTGGGGAAAATTGAAGCTGTGAACGAAAGAACTTGGTGGGTGTCCCTTGGGAAAAGCAAGAATTTCTATCCCCCAACTAAATCACTAAGTCGTTCATTGAGTGACTTAGTGATGGGACTGCCTTACATGTTTGGAGACGTTTAACTTGCATTTTCCTTTTCATGCTGGAGGTGTTAATTTGTTAATTCTCTGTTCAGTAGCAATACTTTCACATAAGTAGTTCCCGTGGTCTGTTCTATACATTTTCCAAAACTGTGTTACTACTGGCTATGTACCTTTAGTTGTTAAAAAATATGATTATGGCATTATCACAATGTTGGCTCTTTTTATTGTGATCTTGTGGAAGAAGAATTACGAAGATTGTAGGGGAGAGAATAATATCTTAGCAAGTTTACTTTTCTGTACCTCCATCTTTCTTTTAGTTCTAAGGCTTGTTCTATTAAGAACTGTTCATGGGTAAACTTCGGGGGGATGGAAAGTTGAATTCTCTTTTAAATGGTCTCTCAAGATTTATCACTGACACAGCTCTGCCACCTTGTCTCTTTAAGGCATTAGAAAACTATGGCTTGCTTTGTTTATAAACAGATTCTCATTATGCCACCTTTCCAGAAGGCTGAGATTTATTTAGATGTTGCTGAAAAAGGTAGTAAAATTAAAAATACATGGGGCCTGTGTTTGGATGGCTGAAGATTTTATGAAAAGTATATCACAGGAATATAGAGGCTGAAATCACATGGGCTGAGGTGGTTCTGACATTCAGATGTAGGGGGGAATCTTTTTCCTTAGGAGGAGTTTGCTAGTCACTGTCATTGTCTCTTCACTTTTTGTTTTCCCAACTTTTCACTTTTTTTCCTAATGCGCTAGTATGGGTTTACCTGTGGTACCTGATCCCTTTCTTATGATCAGGCAAGATAAGGACTTGTAGGTGGGAAGTGTTGGGGAACTGATGGTTTAACTTCTTTCTGTTGTGAGTCTGTCATGCTTGTAGTTGCAGGATAGTAATAATAATAATGGTCATGAAACCGATTTCCTGTGGTACTGTTAGTGAGGGGAATTAAATTTGGTCAACCTCTTCAGTGAAACATGGCTTATGATTAATTGCTCATGCACTTTCTGTCCTTGAATTTCAGGAGGAGAGCATCCCCATTGCTTTATCTGGTAGGGATATCTTGGCTAGAGCAAAAAATGGAACAGGCAAGAGTGGAGCCTACCTCATTCCTTTACTTGAACGGCTAGACTTAAAGAAGGACAATATACAAGGTCAGTTGAGGTGGATCACAGTTAGCTGTCGCCAGGTAACGGTGTCAGTCACTACATGAGAACTTGAATCTAAAACTGGTTAATGAAATTGGGCAGTGTATGTTATCTGCTTGTACTTCCAGAGAAAGCTAATGGGGAGTGATGGAGGGGAGGTGTAATTTGCAAAGTCTCACAGTTGCTTTCAAAAGGTTCAAATAGAAGAAGGCTTGTAGACTTTTCTGTCTTGCCCTGGAAAGTGGATGTGGAGTAATAAGCAGGTATGCTGGCTGGGATGCTTGTACAATGGGAGCATCAAGGGCTGGAGAACTCTTGCATGAAATTTGCCTTGTCAAAAGCAGTTCCTAGGTCTTGTTCAGGATACCCAGAGTGGAATTCCTAGACTGTGCTTTTCATCATTTTGCTTCATGAAGTCTGTCTCCTGTGAGGATGTGTTTTTAAGGTACAGGGTGTTACTAGTAACTCACAGTGATGTTTTTAACTTCTAGCAATGGTGATTGTTCCCACCCGCGAATTAGCCCTGCAGGTCAGTCAAATCTGTATCCAAGTCAGCAAACACATGGGAGGTGCCAAAGTGATGGCAACAACAGGAGGAACCAATTTGCGAGATGACATAATGAGACTTGATGATACAGGTCAGAGCACTTTAGCTACGCTAAGGTTGCTATTTTTTTGTGGCTTTTGTAATGGGGTCATGGGATTTCTGCTTGTTACTGTTTGCCTGTTTACAGAACAGACTACAATGTCTTGTTTGGTGTGTATGCTGTTGTCATTCTTCCAAAGTGTTCATGTGAAACGTGGCCATGAATGCTGGAAGGAAACACACTTTTAATCACCTTAACATTGTGGTTGTTTTTTTTTTCTCTTTCTCTTCTAACTTTACAGTGCATGTGGTGATAGCTACCCCTGGAAGAATTCTCGATCTCATCAAGAAAGGAGTAGCAAAAGTTGAGCATGTCCAGATGATAGTATTGGATGAGGCAAGTTGCTTATGTTAAATGTTCCGGGATTTTAACACCAAGTTAAAGGAATGATGTGTCTCAGTGAGTGTCCTTTTGGTGCACAGCAGTGATTCAAACTTGCTTAGAGACATTGTAAGGTCTCTTCCATTTCTGAGTATTTTTGAGAAACTGTTTTGACAGTAGGAATTTTTTGCTTGTAAATCTTCTAAGAAAACAGCCTAGGGAGATTTGCCTTTCCTCTCTTTGCTGATGTTGAAGAATAAAGTAACAGTCTATTCCACAACAAAGGAATGCATTTCATTAGGTTTCTGTTTATAATGAGTCAGCTGTGCTTACCATGTAATTGTATATAAAATTGATTTATGAACATCCGATAGCATACAAGCTTCGAGTGAGAGAGAATATAGTAGTGTGAAAACTCTTGGATGGCTCTGGTAGGAGCCCTAGTAACTGGGTTTTTTTTCCTTCCCCCACATGTGTAGCTACCAAAAGACTATAATCTTACGCCATTATTTTTACTTGCTGTTTATTACTTCTGTTGTTACAGGCAGATAAGTTGCTGTCTCAAGATTTTGTTCAAATAATGGAAGACATAATTCTCACGCTACCTAAAAACAGACAGATTTTGCTCTACTCAGCCACTTTTCCTTTGAGTGTGCAGAAGTTCATGGTGAGTGGAGATGTGTCTCTGTAGGTATAGTGATGGTGGTAATATTGTGCAGGAAGGGTGTGAATGAGTGGTGCATAGCTGCTAGTGCTTGTTTTTTTTTAAATACATCTAAACTTCACAGGTTTAATCTAAATCAACCTAAGTCTAGGACAGAAGTTTGAAAGCAGTTTTTGACCCGCAGTTGCATTAATGGGAAGCTAGGTGTATACCTATAAGGTGCTGTTTTCCACTTTGTGTATTAGTTACATCATCTGTGTGGATTTGCTCCTGTTTGGCCTGCTTAGTCACCTTGGATTTATAAGTAATTGTTAGTGAAAATTTACCTGCCCTGTCTGTTTTCAGCATAGCATGAAGAGTGAGTGGCTAAGTAGTGCATCCTTGCCTCGGAGGAAGTTAAGTGTGGTGTAGAGTGGGAACTAGTTACATTGTTTTGCACGTAGATCTGCCTGCTTTATCAATATCTTTATTTTTCAGAATTCCCATTTGCAGAAACCCTATGAGATTAATCTGATGGAGGAGCTGACCTTGAAGGGAGTTACTCAGTACTATGCCTATGTCACTGAGCGTCAGAAAGTGCACTGCCTCAATACGCTCTTTTCCAGGGTAAGGAGCAGGGCTGTGTCAGGAACATACCAGAAGCTTTTTCTCTCTTGGGATCATGAATAAGACTGAGTATTTTAAAGACAGCCTAATGAAAGTTTTTCTTTGTCAAAATGTGCTATGTATCTAAGGCTAAAAAAGCATGCTTCTTGTCCAGCATCTCTGTGTTACAGAACTTTCTTAACTGTTTCCCTTTCTATACAAAAATATATCTGATGTAAATTACCAGCAGCATACCCGCTGTGCTTTCTTTCTGGATGGGATTTAGACATGTCTGGGATCCTCTGGTATTAGAATGCTGCATTTATTGAGAACACTGTTTATACATTCAGCTCCAGATTAACCAGTCGATCATTTTCTGCAACTCCTCTCAACGGGTTGAATTGCTAGCCAAAAAGATCTCCCAGCTGGGCTACTCCTGCTTTTATATCCATGCTAAAATGAGGCAGGTGAGTATGAAGTCTATTCCACCCCACCTCAGGCTTTACTGAACAGCTGAATTAAGTCTCATGCTTGCTTTAAGTTTGCATGTTCTTCATAAACTGAAACATGTATTGCTTTGGTTTTAGATACCCACTGCCAATCTTCCCCCATCCCAGCTCTCTCTCTGGACTATTCAGTGTATGTGTCCATTTGGTATTTTACTACTTCAGGTCAGGTTAATTAGTCCCAGTGTAAGCACAAACTGTAGCCAGAAGGCACAGTTCTTAGTGCTGCTGCCTTGCTTTGGCAGCATGGGGAGCCAGGGTAGAGCACACAGTGTAACTAACTCAGATGAAAACGGGCCTGAATTAAATTACAAAACCCCAGTACGTAGCCCATTCAGTGCCCTGTGTGGCTTTGCAAACAGTAATCTTGCACTGTGACTGCAAGGGAATCTGAGAAGTTGAGGAGGTGGATTGGATCAAACTTCTTGGTGAAAGCTGTGGCTGGTACATGGTGATCAGATACTTGTGGCTGTGGTGTAGCTGGTGAAAAATGCCATTGCAGCTTTGCTGGTGCAGAGGTTTCTGTTAATTGTACAGTAGCTCCTGTAGAATACTTGCACGAGCTTGACACTATTAAATGTTATCAGAAGGCTGAAGTGATGCGTGTAGAACAGGTGTACTTTGAAACATCTGTTTTAAATTTTATATGTAAACTACTGTAGCTTGCTGCTCGTGCAACTGACAGGTAATGCCAGTGTTTGCTGGGCCAGATGCAGAGCAATAATTGAGCAGAAACAGAAGTGGTGGTGTTACTGAGAACAGAGAGATATGGAAGTGGGTTTCTCGATGTCTGATTTTTGTATGCTTTTGATCAGTCAGTAAATGATCTTTTTGGCAAAGTGCAGCTATGTTTTTGCAGAATGCTTCAGCTTGTTCATTCTCTCTCTAAATTTCACTCAACAGTGATATTACTTAATCTTAATGTGGACTAAAGTGAGGTGTTTGTGAGGGGAGAGTCTTCACAGAAAACTGACTCATCCCACCCTTAATTCTGAATCGGTAGTGAGAAATGCTTCATACTGGAAAAGGAAGTTACTACCAGCCTCAGTTTTTGAGGGAGTGAATCAAACATGTGAAATTTGGCAAGGGGAAGCTGGAGAAAGACAACAGTCAAAATATCAGTTTAACTTCCTTGATGTAATTTCATGTGATTTTAGCTTTAGATAGTCCATTTCTGAGATGGTTTTGATGCCACCATAGGAGGTTTTAAAACACAGTAAGGTAATTGCCTTTGTTGAGAAGTGTGATCAAGACCCTCTAGAGTTAATTCTTCAGAATTTATGGTAAGGAGTGCTAAAAAATTTGTACTTGCATCTTACTTCAACTCAGCTGTTCTCTAATGAGAAGGAGGAGAAATTTACGTGATTCAAGTTGAGTGTTAGTTACCTGGTTATACCTGAAAGTAACAGCTGGTTGGTTTGTGGGTTTTGGTTTTTTTGCTTCTCTTTGTTTATATGTATGTATTTCCAGGAGCACCGCAATCGTGTATTCCATGATTTCCGAAATGGCTTGTGCCGCAATCTCGTTTGCACTGGTAAGAGTTCCTAAACATTTTCCTGTTTCTAAAGTTTATGATAGAAAGTGTATTAACCCGGGTATTGTAGATCAGTTAGCTGTAATAAACCAAAACAAGATGTTTTGGTAAGATGTCTCTATGTCAAGTCTGCATGTAGCAGGGTGCAGCACTCCTTTGTGCATGAGGAATTTTGTCTTCTGTGAAGGTGCAGCTTGCCAACAAATCATTTTACTGCAGTAGTGTTTTCTGTTTATTTTCGTATGTGAGGGTTCCCTGAGTCGTTGGGTCGTAAACTATATGATCTATCACTAGAGCTGTGACTCTGATCATGTGAAGTTTTGCTGATTCTTTTAAGGGTCTATAGCTCACTTTTTCTAAATACTTCTGTAGTTTTGACTGGCCTGTGTATGATCAGAGTTCTTGTTGTATGGCCTGTTTAAGGCAGTACCTGGCAGTGTCTGCTATCACTACATATGTCTGGGCCATCTTAACAAAAATCGCTAGAAGCAGAATAGAAGTAGTTGAGGTGGTGGAATGTAGTTCAGGTCTCAAGTCTCTTGTGACACTGGCAGTGCACAATTCTGTGTGAAGAGATGCTTGAGAGGAACTGCTCCAAAATATGTAATGTGGTAAACAATAGCTTTGTGGTTGTTTTTTTGCATAGATCTGGTGGTTTTGGTTTTTCTTCTTACATTGTTCATGTTTACAAAGTATACAGAGCAAGAGGAAGCTGTAACAGGATTTTATGTAAACTGCCTTTGATACAAGGAAAGCTTATATCTGGAAACTAGCACAAAGCAATGTTAATCACTGTTAATCTTTACACCCTAAATACTGTCAGCGTTTGAGCTCATTGAAAATAATTTTCTTTGTGATCTGGATTTTCTTTCAGATCTGTTTACCAGAGGTATTGATATCCAGGCTGTGAATGTGGTGATAAACTTTGATTTCCCAAAGCTGGCAGAAACTTACCTTCATCGCATTGGCAGATCAGGTGAGAGGAAAAACTTGGTTTAGGTGCAGCTTTGCTGATGACTGTGATGCTTTTTAGCCTTGAATTGGCTTTTGGTTTTTTATTTTTATATTTGAGAGTTACCTTGGGTAGCTTTGATTTTTCTGACACATTTATTTTTGGGTATCATTTCAGATGGCTATCCTCACTGAGGATATTATCTGAATAAAGGGCTGATCTTTTGAAACTGGCCTGAGCAATCTAATGGAAAAAAAAAAAAAAGGCATATCTTGCTTTTATCTCAGGAGACTTACTGTTGCCCCTGTTTGCAGTTTGGGAAAATTCTATACTAAAATCTCAGCTTCCGAGTGTCTCAAGCCTAGAGATTTATGCTTTCTTCTGCATGTATTTTGAGGTATGGTTCTACTGTCTGGGAATCAACCGAATATGCCCTGAAGAAAGGCAGTAAACAAAGGAACTTGGTGTAGTTGAATTTTGTAGTACAGGCTTGTTCAAGAGCTCTGGAAGACTTTTTGCTGGTAATTATCCTGGAGCTTTGGTTAGAGCATTTTGAACCTCCTGAGTTTTCTTACTCCTACAGCACTACAAAACTCCTTACCAAAAACTGATGTGAAAGGTGTCGATACCTGTGGATGGATTTGTTTTTAACATGACAGAATGATACTAACTTCACAGTCTGCAGACTTTTTCTCTTTTTCTGTCAGCCCCTATGTTAACTCAGTTCAGTGTAGGTGTGTGTTTTTGGTTTTTTGTCAAGGTCGCTTTGGTCATCTTGGCCTGGCCATCAACTTAATCACCTATGATGATCGATTCAACCTGAAAAGTATTGAGGAGCAGTTGGGAACTGAAATTAAACCCATACCAAGCAACATCGACAAGAGCTTGTATGTGGCAGAATACCACAGCGAACCTGTAGAAGATGAGAAACAGTAAACATGCAGGTATGTAAGTGCCTTACATGTGTTGAATGACAGAAATGTTGTTGATGTGTCAGTGTTAACCTCGGGGGAAGAGGGAAACTGATGTGATGAAAAAGCTCTGAATGTGAAAACGAGGGTTTGAAATAGAATGTCAGTGCAAGGAATTCCATGGATGTGCTGAAGGTGGGAGGGGAGGGATGAGTATTTTTTAGTTGTTTTAATTGAAATGCTGACTATGAGCTAAGGAGATCATAAATGGAGAAAAAGGGGAGCGGGGAATGGTGTTGGGAGAGGCCAGGATGGAGTACTAGTAGCCTAATGAATTCTTTCTGTATTGCTAAGCTGAAATGAGAAATTGGTGAGGGGCAGAGAGGAAAGTAGTCCTCAAAAAGGTGAGGAGATAAAATGGATAGCTGTGAGAACAGAGCATCAACCGAAGAGTAAGCACCTCACCAGCCAGAAGGACCAGGTTCGAGCAAAAGGTGCTGCCTCTTTTGTATACTTTGGTTCATGGAATTCTTGGAAATGAGCAAAGTAGGGAGTGAAGCTGTAATTCATCTTTGCTGCCACTTGAGGTCGTCTAGGTAGTTTCAACAGAAAATGAGGTTCCACTGTTGGAGACTCATCGAAGTGCTCCCTCTCTGATCATTGTCTCAGGAAAAGCTGCTGAGTTAAGTCCTTTTATAGGAAAATGACTTGCCTTGGACTGCAGTCAAGTTAAATTGGCTGCAGGATGATGATCTGACCTTAGTTAGGATGTTGTCATGCAAGATCCCTCACCATACAGTTTAGGCTGAAAATCATTCTTATTGTGTACTCTTCTCAGAGGTCAGGAATTAGAAAGACAATACCAGTGAAGCTGCTGAAATTATTTTCAGATGACCAAAAATAAAAAAGTGGCTACAGAAGCAGACTGCTCGATAACATTACAATGAGCATATGGTTCCTTCTTTGAAGTCATCAAGGATAGCCCTAGATAAGTCATACCAAGCTGACTTGAAAGCTTCTGCTTTGATGATTGAACCTTCTCCGTGTTTATAAATAAATAGAATACAAAACAGGTAGTAAATGTGGAACAGGCTCTTGGATGGTAACAGGTAATGAATGTAGAACAGTTTCCTAAGAGGAATGCTGGGAGAGCAGTTTGCTGCTTCCTAAAATACAAGAATCCAGGAGGTGGTCATGTTCCATAGGTACAGAAGGGCTTTAGCAGCACCTCTTTCTACAAAGCGGAAATTGGGATTGAGCTGTTCAATATGCCCTTTGCCTTTTGAGAGCTGTTGCATAGTTATTGTATGTGATTCATCATTTTGTGTTGTGGTTTTGTATAGAACCGATTTAACTGAGGGTGTTGTGGCTGTTTGTTTTATTGGGTTTTTTCTGCCTTTTTTTCTGTGGTTTTTTTTGTTTGTTTGTTTGTGGGATTTTTTTTGGTTTTTTTCTTTTTTTTTTTTTTTCCTTTTTTTTTGTTTGGTTTTGGAGGGGTTGTTTTGTTTGTTTGGTTTGTTTTTGGTGGTTTTGTTGTTTTGCTTAATTTTTTTTTTTTAGGCTTTGATTACACATGCCAGAAGGTGAAGCCCTATGATCCAGATCTGTGACACATCGTTTCTTTGGGGATACCCTTCTCTTTGTGGGTTTTTCTTCATCTTTTCATTTCGGAACTATGAAGACTAAAAGAGCTCAGCCTTTTTTTCTCTTTAAATTTGGCAGCAAGGAAGAAAGAAGATAAAAGGAGGAATGTCTTTTTGTTTTTCCACTTGTTTGCACTGTGTGCTGATTGAACATTAGTTGCACTAACTGCTGGTTTTAAATTTTGTTTTCTTTGGGCGGGAGGGTCAGCAAGGGAAGAAGAGAAACCCTGAAAAGAGAAGAATCTTGATGAACACGAGCTTGTCTGCTATTTCAAATTCTTTAACCATTGACTGAGTGCATTTCAACTTCTCCCTGGTTACTCATCTGTTTTTTAAGCTACAGAGCTTGTTACTTATTCGTGCAAAGTGCCTTATGCTATGAGACCATTCAGAATATCACCTTTCTGACACAGCCCAAGGAATCAACATCTATTTTTGGTTTCAGGTCAAAGTTCCCCTCTCTTCCCCTTCTCCTCCTTCCCATGTACTCAAGCCCAGGGCTGGGAGGTGAAATGTGTTGGTTATTGGTAATACTACTTTTTTTTCAACTTACTTTTTAAAATTTTTTTTTAATTTTTTTTTTATTGGAGGAGTTGATATGCATCTGCAGTTCACCCAAACTGTAAATATCTGTATTTAAAGTGAAACCAACCTAAAATCTGGGCTGATTAGGTGCAGCATCCTAGCTCCAGAAGGAAAGAGTAGCCTGTGATCCTTTGCAGGAGCCATAAGAAAAGCCCTGTGCTCTAGCAGAACACTAAAGACTGGTTTCCATGAGTCTTCATTAGTAGTTACAGCACTTGATAGGTAGACTTGTTTCAGAGCCATGGCCCTCTTTCTTCTGGTGCAGTGTGTCCCATAGAAAATCAGATGTGTATATTGTACAAACTTTGTAAATATGATTTTTTTTCTGTTTGGGTTCATATATAACTTTTTCTTTTATGATGAAGGTTGCTGAGGTTAAAGGGATTAGACTGATTATGGGAGCAGCTAAAGATGAGAGGGGCTCAGTTTTCTGCAACACTAAACAATGAGAAGTGCTCTGACCTCTGCAAACTGCAGGCCACCACAAGTGTCCCTTGTCAGGGTGGATTTGCTCTGGTGCTAGCAACAGTCCTGTACTGCTTGTATGGAAGAGATCACTTGTGGGGCTCCAAGGCCTCCAAATCCATAGCTCAGCCTTTTGGGAGATGCTCTTTGATTTTCCCCTTTAGAAACTTCAGGAACTTGACACAATCTGGAGTCCATGACTTGTGTTCCATCATGGTGTGAGGGAAATCCAGTGGGTGTCGCTGAGCAGTATACGCGCAAGGTGTGGATTTGGGTTTGAGAGACCATTAAAAAACCAGTTTACATGCATAAACTGACAGTTCTGGAGCGTTGTGGAATTGATTAGCTTCCTGCAGCGCTGCATTTTCTGCCCAGAGTGGCCTCTGTGCAGAACTGTGAGCAGGTAAGGGCAAACCCCTGTTAACGTCAGAAGCTGCAGGAAGCTGCTTGCCATCTACTCTTGTTTGCCATGAGTTGCTGTCTGTCATTTTGCATTGTATATTGCTGAAAAGTGCTTTCTGGTCAAGTAGTGTTGCTTTAAATTGTGCCCCTCCCAACATGCTTGATGTTTGGCCTGATCTACAGGCAAAAGGAGTGAGACAAATCAAAAAATTACTCTTTTTAAAATCCCTTTTAGCCTGTTAACCACCACTGTCAGGAGGCACCTGGGTGAATGCAATCCCTTTTGCTCAGTCATTTATTGCATATACAGATGCTGCACTCACACCATGCTTGCTTACCTTTGAGGCAGGATTTAATTGTCTTAATTTCTCCCCATTTTGACCCTTTTTTTGAATTGGAGTAAAATAGTTTGGAATCACAAGGTGGACTAGCCATTCCTTTCCTTGATGATCATAAATAGAAGCCAGGTGCCTCCTGACAACAACTTTACAAGATAGAAAGGTTTTTGTGTTCGGGATGTTTTTCTTCTTTTTGTCAGCAGTGACTCCATAATTGTAGCAAATGCTGCACTAGAATACAAACTCAAGAGCTTTGTCTCTGTGAGCCACATAGCTTATATCTGACTGGCAGGTACTAAATGTAAACAGTTTTGGGGTGCTTTTTGGGGGTGGGGGGTGGGAGCTTCTGGGTGGTAACTTCGACCAAAAGTAAAATCTTGCTCCTGTACTGCAGCCAGCTTATGATTTTCCAGACAGAAGAGGGATCATTTAAATGCAACAAAGACCTGAAAATGTAAATAAATTTTGTATCTCACCAGGGCATGCACATGTTCCAAGAACAGGATAGCGATGTCAGGTTGGGTGTGTGTGCTCTGCATGGATTTGTGGTAGGTTAGCCTGGTGCCATGCATTGATGGTCCCTCTTGAAGCACAGAACTTTTGAAAGTATTACTTTGAAATTGGCCTCTCACTGAGGAATGGCACTTACCTAAACTATCGGGGGCACCATTTTTAGGTGGCTTCTTGTCAAGGAAGAAGCCGCCTATTTTTGGTGCTAGTAGGCTATCTCAAACAGATGCGATCTTGCAAATGGAAAGATGCTCCAGAAGACTAGGATAATCCTAGTTTTGTTTTTTTGTTTTGTTTTGTTTTTTTTTTTTCTTTTTTGTGCGTGTGGGGTTTTTTTTACTTCCCTTTTTTTTTGTTTGTTTGTTTTGGGCTTTTGTTTGTTTTTGATCATTTTGGTTTTTGGTTTTCTTGGTTGTTTTGTTCCCTACCCAAGAGTAAGGAGTGTGTATAAATCTTGGCTTCCTGAGATTTCTTGTGAGCTCCTGTTTTTGCTGGTCATCAGCCTTTAGAGATGGATAAGTCAGAACCTTCAGTGATGAGCCCTAGGTCAAATATTTCCTCTGACAAAGTTGATGAGACTGAGGACCTGATGTGTTCTGCATTCCTTTTTTGTTGGAAGTCTGAAAGTTTCACTCTATGAGTCTCTGAGATGGAGCTTCACAACTGGGTGAGGTGGCTGTGAAGAAGGTCATGGAATCTTCAGCCACTTGAGAGAACCTATAGGCCAGTCTCTGGGCGTCCACTGTCAGGTGGGCACTGTAGTGGCTGGAGGCCTTTTCCCAAAGGGAGGGGGGTGGTTGGTGTCAAATACATGTTTCAGTTTCCAGAATGAGATGGGAGCATCTTTCCTTGCCCTCTGTGACTGTTTTTGTGGGTAAGAACAGGGAAGCTCAACATGAATTCATGTTGTGTTATATGGTGGTATCAAATCATCTCATTCTGATCTTCTGTTTATTTTTATTTGGGATGGGGGGGAGGGTGTCTGCTCCAAGGATTTAAAAATGCTTCAAACACTTTTTTCTTTACAAATTACTGATAGGACACAAACCTGAGCAGATGGCTGTGTTGCCTCAGTTTCTGTAAGAGGGGTTACAGAGCTGTCATGCCACATCTCTTGAGCTGCTGTTGTGGTGGTTCTTGCCCTGATGCTGAATTTCATAGTGCTGCTGGGGCTGCTGGTCATTACTTCCTGAGAACAAAGTGAATTTTGTTCCCAGAGACTGCAGCAGTACAGATGCCATGGTAGAGGTTGGGCAACTGTATTCCCTGCAGGGAGTTTTCTGCTTGCTGTGAACTTCTGGTCCATCTTTTTCGAATCACAGTTTATCTTTGTAATCAGCCAGGTCTCTGGACCAAAGAGCATGCATCTGAACTTCACTAGAAGGCTTTGGCAGATAATCCTGTAGGCTTTGCTCAGTTCATCACTGCGTTGCTAAAATGCCTCTGTGTGGAAGCATTGTTAAATTCTGCTGTAGACAAGTTAGGGAGGAGTGGGGGGGTGGGGGGAGGGGAGTAGGGATGTGTTTATTAAGATACAGCCTTGCTGTATTTTAACCAGTAATTTTGGGGAAGGGGTGTCAGGAGAAGAAAATAGTCACTGTTCCCCTTATTGAAAGAAACTGGAACTTTTATTTCAAGAAAAAAAAATCACTTGCAATTCAAGTGGAGTGTCATAATCCAGTAGACCCTAGACAAGGGGTTGCTATTCTAACTGTTAACCAGCAAACAATATGGTCTAGTCCTTCAAAACAGTCAAGGGAGGGAGGGGAAAATTGGCTTTCTGTTAAATTGTCAATTGGCAAACTCTCCAGTGGAGCTCAGATTTTGTTGAGAATGTGTTTTCTCTGGCTTTGTATGTGTTGCAGCACTGACTTGTGAAGAGCTTCATGAGTTGTGAGTGCAAAAAAGATGAATGGAAAAATCCTGATTTTGTTAATTAAACTCAATAAAAGCTCCCTGGAACTCCCATTTGTTCTGTTTTTTTTTTTTTTTCTTTTAACTGTGCTGAGTGAAAAACATGCTGGTGTCCTTACAGAGACTCATGGTCTGCGTTGGATGCAACAACCTTTGGAGAGAAGCCTCAAGAAAAGGAGGCACAGGATAAAAGGAAAAGTACTCTCCTGTGTCCATGAGAGGCATCCTTTGTCTGCACAGACCCTCCACATGGCAGCTGGTTTTTTTTCCAGGATTGAATGCTCCACAGTCTCGTCTCCACTAGACTAGAAGACTCTGTGTGGTATCTGGTTGCAGTGCCAAGTTAGCTGCTTCTTTGGCAGTGAGAATTTCTGCAAGGGGCCACAGGAGCACTGTAGATCCTGCTGGGGCTGTGTCCTTGTGTCTTTCATCAAGAGTCATCCTGAGTTCTGCCTTGCTGGCTGTTTGTGCTGCGGAAGACGTTGGGTGTGCTGTGGTTTTGGTGGTTAGAAGGAGTCTTTTAAAGATGCTTTAAAAATCACCAGCAAAGGAGTTGGCAAAAGCAGGTGAAACCAGGGCGAAGTTCAGTGGTAAGGTTCACTCTGCTGTGGCCTACATGATTAAAGCACACAGCATAAAAGCAGACTACACCAAATCTAAACCCAAAATTTTCAACATGGAGGCTGGGGGAGAAAGGCAAGAAGAGTAAGGATGGGAATGGGTAAGTGGAGTCGCAGGGTTCAGAGTCAACCCCTCTGCTCAGCTAGGCCCTGGACTTGACCAGTGGTTTGTGCATAGAGGTTTAACAGCAAACCTAACAGCACTTAATTGTTAGCTTAAGTTAAATAATTTAACGGAAGGTTCTTACAGAATTTACCGTAACGGTAACTAAGTACTTCAGATTGTAAACGGGGTCCCCACTTTGAGCGGTGCCTGGGCCACTGGAGCAGTAAAAGTGTACACTTGCAATGAAATTAAGTACTGCATAAGTACATAAATGCTGAATGCGTTCTGGTTTGCTGGGGTCACATTGAAACTAACTTGGACATGTATTCAAAGGTACAGCTTTATTTTTAATGTATTTACTGTATTGCTTTTGTTAGACCAAGAAGCTCAGTCTGTGACAAATAACACAAATAATTAATCATATTGCTGAGCTCACAGCAAATACCCGGATTTCAGGAGTTCTTAGCCACATTTAAAGGCCAAGCCTTTTTGTATATACTGTTAAGGCCCCGTTGGAGAGAGGCAAATTAAAAAACTATCTATTCTGTGCTGCAATGCAGGAATGTTACCGTGAGATGACTCATTTGTGGGTGCTGAGAGCGGTCTGAGTTTTAAATTCCTAGCAGGCTCTGGCATTTTTTTCCGGTCTCTGTTCAAAATCCGCTCTTCAGACGCCGGCGTCGGCGCGGCAGCGGCCCCCCGCGCATGCGCGGCACGAGGGGCGGGGACTGGGGTCACGTGACGGGCGGGCGCACGGGGCCGGCCCTAACATGGCTGCCTACCTGCAGTGGCGCCGGTTCGTGTTCTTTGACAGAGAGACGGTGAGGGAGCCGTCGGGGCCGGATGGAGCCGGTGCGAAGCCTTTCGCACTGCCCCCGGGCATCGCAGTCTGCGACTCGGGCCGGGGAAGCCTCGTGTTCGGAGATATCCTGTGCGGGGCCGGGCGCTGTGGCCTGCGCGGGGCCCGGTCGAGCCGGGGCTGCGCGGCAGGCGACTCCTGGGCGCTGTCTGGCGCGGGCCGGAGGCTACTCCGGCCTTGGGAATGCGGCAGCTTTCCGCTGTCGGCTGGGCTTTGGTTAAAAAAAAACCCAAAGCGCCGCTGGATGTGTTGGTGCTCCGGGGTTGCTCTGCAGAAGTATTTGCTGTAACTCTACCAGGAGTCAGCAAAAGGCGTGCCGGTTCTTGTACGACTGGAGGTGTGTGAGCTTTTTTTTTTTTTTTTTGTCCCCTTATCTGCCTTAACTGCGATCTAAATATGGAAGGTCAGATTTGGTTTTTGCCTCGCTCCCTTCAACTCAGCAGTTTCCAAGCTTACAAGCTAAGGGTGACGCATCTGTACCAGCTGAAGCAGCACAGTATCCTGGTTTCCATTGGTGAGGATGAAGAGGGTATAAATCCTTTGGTAAGTTAAATGACGAAGAGAGGAAAATGCATTCATAATATGGTTCATTCTTAAAGACTACTGTGATTATCTCAGTTGCTCTTTCTTACCTTAAGTAGCTTCTTCATTCTGGGTCCTATAACATTTTGATGCCAGGTCATGGCCTACTAATACCCCATGTTTTGCTTATGCCAGACCATCATTGTTTGTAGGTGAAAGTCTGGAACCTGGAGAAACGAGATGGTGGCAATCCTCTTTGCACACGAATTTTTCCAGCAATACCAGGTAACAAGCCCACGGTTGTATCCTGCCTGACTGTCCACGAGAATCTTAATTTCATGGCTATCGGTAAGTAAAGCTGAACTATAACAGCTTAAGAATGATATTACAGTCCTTACTGAGAGGTAAGGAATATGTATAGATAATACAAAAACCAGTATAGAAGGTCCTGATGATCTTTCTTCTCGCTCAGTTGTTACATTATCCTCACAGAGGTATTGTGTATCTTGTGCTGTCCTAGAGCTCAGGAGATAAATGCATAAATTTAACCTGAGTGTATATTTTACACTAATAACTTTGATACTTGGACACATGTATTTTTAGTTGATGTCCTCTTTTCCCTGCCAGTTGGTAAGGCTACATATTTATTGAACTTAGTACTAAACTTAGTAAACCTGGGAGGACACCTTCAGGGGAGGAACCAGGGTTCGGGGCTAAACCATGAAAGTATGGGAAGGCCATTTGTAAAACAAAATACAGATAGAGTCAAACACAATTAATGTGCATGTGAAGTTTGCACGTGGAAAGCAAGTTAACCCTTGCTGAACAGTGCTATCCTATGTGCAGTTGTGTGACAGCTCTGAACTGTAACTGGAGCAGTGGGGAGTGATTTAGCGAAGATTGACTTGACGTGAGGACCTGCGGCAATCCCATTGCTTTATACCGTGCTTGTGAGCGTGCTTTTGTTGCTGACTGGAGCTTCCCTAACTTATGCTGGATAAAATTTCAGGTGTGTTGTATAAGTAATAGTTTAGTCTGTCTGCTTCACCAGGTTTTGCAGATGGGAGTGTTGTACTTACTAAAGGAGACATCACTCGAGATCGGCACAGTAAGACCCAGATCCTACATGAAGGTAGTTACCCCGTTACTGGCCTTGCTTTTCGACAGTCTGGCAAAACAACACATCTATTTGTGGTGACAACAGAGAACATCCAGGTGAGAAGCTAGTTGAAAAAAATGTGACTCTGACTTGCAAATTCTGTTGATTTCAGAGTCTAGTTCAGAGTGATCCCCAAACCCTCGCATTTCCTCTGTAGTCTTATATGCTTTCAGTGAAAGACTATCCTCACCTGGAGCTGGACACTCACGGTTGTGGATTGCGCTGTTCATCTCTCAGTGACCCCTCCCAGGATCTGCAGTTCATTGTGGCAGGAAATGAATGTGTGTACCTTTACCAACCAGACGAACGCGGCCCCTGCTTTGCTTTCGAGGGACAAAAGCTGATTGTTCACTGGTATCGGGGGTACCTCATCATTGTCTCCAAGGACCGAAAGACTTCCCCAAAGTAGGGCTCCTTGAAACAGATGAGTTCTTTTTGCTCATGCAGCCTCATGCTTTTTCTCTTTCTCCTTCTTCCCCGTGAAGCTTTGCTCTTGGGGGCAGATTGCAACTCTGTCAGATGTTGTTGAGGTTCATCCTGAACCGTATCTTGATTAACTTCCACTGCGAGAGTAGCACAATTAAATGTGCTAAATGAGGTTTTTTTTTTTTTTTTCCAGTCCTATGAATTTATCAGTGTTAACAGGATGATGGAATTTTTGTATAAATACATGGTGGTTTCCCTCAGGATCCACTTAGTTTAATTGCTTAAATGATCTCTGTCTTGCTTTCTATACATCCCTAGTTTGAACAAGTATCAAGATTTCAAGTTCTTCTTGTTTTCTAAAACTTTCTTCTGCTCTCCAGGTCAGAATTTGCTGGGAATGAGGCACAAAATTCAGACAAACAAGTCCTGAATATCTATGACTTATGCAACAAATTCATTGCATACAGCTCAATCTTTGATGATATAGTGGATGTCTTGGCAGAGTGGGGATCTCTCTATGTACTGACCAGAGATGGGAAGATCCATGTACTGCAGGAGAAGGATACACAAACCAAACTCGAGGCATGTAAATTTGTTTTCCTATTAGTCTCTGCCTTATGTCTGTAAGATTGTACTGGCTCTGCAGACTGAAAAATTCAGGTAAGTGAATTACATAACAAGTGACTGAATAGTTTTTCAGTATAGCCAGTGTTGTCAGACAATTGGTATGTAAAGGCCTAGGCGCATGTATGCACTGAGATGAAGAAACAGCTTGTTTTCCAGGTGTGTTTGAACTTGTTTTTTGGGGTGGTATATCTCTCATACTGCTCTTACCACGTATTTAACAGATGCTGTTCAGAAAGAACTTATTTGAAATGGCCATTAACCTGGCCAAGAGCCACCACTTGGACAGTGATGGTTTGTCAGAGATTTTCCGGCAGTATGGCGATCATCTCTATAACAAGGGAAACCACGATGGAGCCATCCAGCAGTATATCCGGTAGGTGGGAGTCCTATGGAGCTGTGATGTTGTAGTACAGGTAGGAGCAACATAGGCCTTGATTTCTGTATCAGCCCAGGAATAAAAACAGTCCAAAACAAAAAAAAAAGTGTGACTTGAGGTGAGAATTCTACCTGTACAGAGAAAGATGTCAGTGAGACTAAAAGTCTTTGAACAAGTTGCTTGAAAATCAATTTGTACACCTTAGGATAAAGTTCTTCTCTGTGATCATATTTTAACATGAATAATGTAGGCTCATTGGGGTAGATTGGGGCCTGGTGACATCATTTTAAAGAAGGGATCACTCTGTGCAAGATAGATGATGGAATTTGACCATATATGTCAGTCTTCTTGGAAAATACTCAAACAGTTCAATGTCAGTTTTAAAACATCTTGGGTTTTTTAAAACTCGAACTCAGAGCAACCTTGCTTTGGGGCTTACTGAAACTTCATGTTCAATTTTTAAAATGCGACAAAGTGTTACATTATTTTGGAGCTGATACTCCAGCGTCCCTGACATCTAGTGAGAGTCAGCATGTCTTTTTACCTTGACTTACTTTAACTGTCAAAGTAGCTGTGGCTAAACTGCTCCATGTTTAGAGCATAAGCATTTAAAGCTGTCTTTGAGTTATGTGACTGAAATGAAGGAAAATGTAGCTTTTGTTCCTCTCTTTTTTTGGCTTCCCAGTTTGTTGTGCTCAGAGCCTAATCTGTTTTCTCACTGCCACCTTTAAGGGAAGATTAACTCCTTGTATGCTGTCATGGTTGTCCTGATCGAGGCCTTTGTGTTAGTGTGTGTGCAGATGGGTGGTCTTACACCATGACTAGTTGTTGCTTCTGATGCATAGCTGAGCAGTCCCAAGAGGGTTAGTACCTGCTGAAGTTAAGGCTTCTCTGTGTTCTGTTGTTAATTTCTCCATTTATTTTGATTTCATGAGTATGCAATATCTTGTAACATGACTCCTCCCCTCACAGAACTATAGGGAAGCTAGAACCGTCTTATGTTATTCGGAAATTCCTGGATGCTCAGCGTATCCACAACCTTACTGCTTATCTACAGATGCTCCATCTGCAGTCCCTGGCCAATGCAGACCACACTACACTTCTGCTGAATTGCTATACCAAACTCAAAGACAGCTCCAAACTGGAGGAGTTCATTAAGGTATTGGGGAGATGTGGAATCCTGCTACATTTTTGTGTCGTCATAAAAAGGGGTTGTGGTGACATTGTAAATTCCCTCCTCTATGACTGTTAAGAGAGAGAGTAATGAATTTACCACTCAGTACCCTGGTCTTTCCTTCTTTATTTCCAAGCTCTTGCTTACTTTCTCAGTTTGGTTGGTTTGCCATCTGGGTCTGGAGTGTGGTTGCTTCTGCCATTGCAACTGGCAAGCAAATGAGAAGTGGTTAGACTCCTTCCTTTCTGCATGGGTGATTTTCCCTTGCATGAGAGGTACCATGATTGTCCCTGCTCATGCTTTCCTCCTCTGACATAAATGATTACTGCTTCTGGACTGTTAGAATTTTTCTGAGGGACCATCTCTCTGCTTTTGTTCTTGGAGACGAGTGAGAGTGAGGTCCACTTTGATGTGGAAACAGCTATCAAGGTGCTTCGCCAAGCTGGTTACTACTCCCATGCCGTGTACCTGGCAGAGAAGCATGAGCATCATGAATGGTACCTCAAAATCCAGTTAGAGGACATCAAGGTGAGGAGACATAACTGCACATGTGTTCTTACTGGGGAGAATACCGGTTCTCTACCCTCCTCTTTAGTGAGAATATAATTTCACTGACCTCTTTGCTGAGGATAGCATGCTGATGAGAGCAGCAGCAGCAATACTCATTGCTGTTGGTGTGTTGCCTTTCTGCTTTTGGCTTGTGTGTTAGACTGGATGGGGAAATCAGAAGATCTTGTTTTCTTTCTGATGCAGCTTTTTGCTGTGCCCTTTAAGGGGAGTGAGAGTGCTTAGTTGGGGATTCATCTAAATGTTTCCCCCAGGCTGTATCCAGTCTTTCTCCCTGAGGAGGAAAATGAGCAGGAATAGTGAACTAGGTGATAATTCAGAGCAAATGGTATTTGTGGCATACTCACAGCATGTCTTCAATGCTTTCTGTCCTAAGCTCAAAGTAGAGAGCAGAGGCCAGTGGCCTGTGATTGTTTTGCTGTCTGTCTTCACAGAACTACCAAGAGGCTTTGCACTACATTGGAAAACTGCCCTTTGAACAGGCGGAGAGCAACATGAAGCGATATGGTAAAATCTTGATGCACCATGTCCCTAATGAGACCACTGAATTGCTGAAGATCCTTTGCACTGATTACCGTCCCTCGGGAGGTAATGAAGGCCCTGGGATGCTAGAAGGAAAAAAGGTATGCTTTGTGTTGACTGGAAGTTGTTGCTCTCCAATAGTAATTTTGCTACTGCAGAGTGCTTCTGCATGCCTTGTGTTGTCATCCTGATGTTTTAGGTATAATGAGAATTATAACCTAATAAACTCTGCTCAGGTGAGACCCCACCTGGAATACTATGTCTGGCTCTGGAACCCTTAGCACATGGACCTTTTGGAGTGGGTCCAGAGGAGGGCTATAAAAATGATGAGAGGGAAGGAACACACCTGCTCTGAAGAAAGGCTGAGTGAGCTGTGGTTGCCCAGTCTGGATAAAGGAAGGCTTCAGGGAGACCTCATTGCAGCTTTTCAGTACTCAAAAGAGTTGTATAGGAAAGATGAGGACAAACTTTTTTACAGGGCCTGTTGTGATGCCACAAGAGGTAATATTTTTAAAGTAAAAGAGGGCAGATTTAGACTAGATAGAAGGAAGGAAGGAACTTTTTATAATGAGGTTGGTGAAACACTGAACCAGGTTGCCCAGAGAACTGGTAGATGGCCCCATCCCTGGAAACACTCAAGTCAGGTTGGATGAGGACCTGAGCAACCTGATGAAATGGAAGATGTCTCATCTCTTTGCAGGGGTATTGGACTAGATGACTTTTAAAGCTCCCTTCCCACCCAAACTATTCAGTGATTCTATGAGAAGCCCTGTTCTGATGTACTGGTAGTCCTAGAGGCAGGGGAACCTCTTAAAGTTATTACTCGGGATTGATCCTTGATGTTGGCATCCTGTATTGTGCTGTATCTGTCCTCTCTGAGACTCCGGAAATGAACATTCCTCATGGCAGGAAGGAAGCACTAGTGTGGCTTAGACTGATGTGGTTGCTTGTCTTTTTGTGACTGTTTTACAGGCTAATTCAGAGGAGTTCATCCCAATCTTTGCAAACAATTCCCGAGAACTGAAAGCTTTTCTGGAGCACATGACTGAGGTGCAGGCTGACTCTCCACAGGGTGTCTATGACACTTTACTGGAACTTCGACTGCAGAACTGGGCACATGAACAAGATGAGCAGGTTTGAGCTCCTCCAGCAGTGTGTTTTGAGGGAAAGATTTGGTGTCCGTGAGTCATATTTGCATTCCTGCAATGCCCTTTCCAGCTGGGCATTGGCAACATGAGGCAATACATATGCTGGACAAATAACACAGAAATGGGAAAGCAGCCTAGTATCTGGGAGAATATTCCCTTCAGGATGGCTGAATTTGTTTTGTTTGTATGTCATTTAAGGACTGATTCCAGACAATGCAGCCTCTGCGAGCAGACGGCTTGCCTACAAAAGTATCTTTACTTGCTTGCCTAGATCTGTGAGGATCTTGGCTGTTTGGGCAAAGAAAAATTGTGTCCTGTTTGCTTAAAAGGGTTAAAGAGCAAGTACCAAAACTGACCTGCCGTGAAAGAACTCTAAATTGTTGAATCTTAGTGTGCAAAATAGTGTGTAGGTGGGTCTGCCTGGGTTCCTCTTCTTGACTTCTCCCCTTTCCTTGTAGACCAAGGAGAAGTTGCACAACGAAGCCCTCACCCTCCTGAAGAGCGGAAGGTTCAAGACAGTCTTTGATAAGGCCTTGGTCTTATGTCAGATGCACAATTTCAAGGATGGTGTTCTCTACCTCTATGAGCAGGGCAAACTGTGAGTGTTACTCTTCTCTTTAGAGTCCTGTCCTTTCCCTCTTGCCACCACTGCAGCGATTTCTGAGCCATAAATGTCTGTACCATTAATGGTAGTGACCTCTTTAGTGTCTCAAGAGGGGCCCGGTAGATGATTGCTCTGCAGAAATACCTCACTGTTGAAGCAAGGCAGTTATATAGAGTGAAAAAAATACTTGTCTTTGGCTTCTGTGTGAGTCTGGGGATTGCATGGCTGGGTGAAAACCTGAGGTCCCTGCAAAACCTCAAGGGGCGAGATGGATTGTTGCAGCTGAGTCTTTCTCCCATAGTTTCCAGCAGATCATGCACTACCATATGCAGAATGAGCAGTACAAGAAGGTGATTGAGGTGTGCGAGTTGTATGGCAACCAAGAGGCTTGTCTCTGGGAACAGGCTCTTAGCTACTTTGCACGGAAGGAGGAGAACTGCAAGGAGTATATTGCTGCGGTGCTGAAACACATCGAGAACAAGAATCTTATGCCTCCGCTGCTTGGTAATGACATGTGACATTAAACCCTAAGCCTGCCCTGCCATAAAACCACAACAACAAACCACAAAAGACTCCAACCCAGACTAGTTTGTAGTGCTTTCTGTAGATCAGACATTAGAAGAATCAATGGAATTGGAGCCTACCGTTTGAAGTAATAACTTGCTCCATAGGGAAAAACTATGTCAGTCACAGCTCCTAGTTAGGGATAAAGATCTGCAGTATCAGTGAGATGTCTCATACATGATTTCTGTTCTGTCAGTGTGGGGCAGTGCAGGGTGTGCTGAAACTCCTGTTGAGCCTAAAATCCAATCCACTACTAGATCCTTCCTTTGTCCCTTTCGGTCTGAGTTATCCAGACATGCTCCCAGTCGCCCATTTCTGGAAGAGATCAAACTGAAAGAGAATCTTTAAGTGACTCTTCCGATTCCATGAGAATACCAGCTGCCTTTGCCTGTAAGTGGCCTGTCCCAGGAAAGCAGTCTGCCCTGGCACTTAGCAGTATAGCTGCAGTTTTTGTGCTTGTGTTTAAACTAACATCTCAGTTCCTCTCAGTTGTGCAGACTCTGGCTCATAACTCCACAGCCACCCTGTCTGTGATTAAGGATTATCTTGTCAACAAGCTGCAGAAGCAGAGCCACCAGATAGAGCAGGATGAGCAGAGAATTCAGAAATACCGAGAAGAAACTACAAGGATCCGCCTGGAAATTGAAGAGCTAAAAGCAAGGTGCAGGACTGTGTGCTGTCTTGTCTACTCCTAATCTAGGACAGAACTGCTGTTTTCTTTTAGTAAGGTGAAGTGTAGTTTGTCTTTCTCATGCTTCTCCGTCTTTTTTTCACTCAGTCCCAAGATTTTTCAGAAGACCAAGTGTAGCATTTGCACCAGTGCATTGGAGCTGCCTTCAGTCCACTTCCTGTGCGGTCATTCCTTTCACCAGCACTGCTTTGAAAGCTACTCTGAGAGTGATTCAGAATGTCCTACTTGCATGCCAGAAAACCGCAAAGTGATGGACATGATCCGAGCCCAGGAGCAGAAGAGAGATCTGCATGATCAGTTTCAGCATCAGGTAGGGTAACATTGCCTATCTTACCAAGTTGAAATAAATAGAGTTTAGATTCATTTACAGACCTGTAAATGGAGGCTGGTAGAGACAGGTAAGGCTTGAAAGTATTTTGTAAACAAGGTTTTGCTAACTGGATAATGAGGCATTAGACCCTAGGGTGAGTGGATTGTGTAAAGAGCAGGAAGAGTCATTGTTGGCTCTGTGAAGGTGAAAAAGAGAATCTATCCTCACCTGACCCTCACGTGGGCCTCGAGACCTATTGGTCAGTGTGACAGCTAGTCAGCAGGTTGTATAGAACTAATTAGGGAGAAAGGGAGAAGAACAGTGTGGATTGGAATAGGGACAGCACCAAAATGTGGAATCTACCTTGTGTTCCCCAAGGATGAATTAAGTGGTGGGTGTGAGAATGGGACATTAGCTGGAAAATGTTAACACACGTGGAAACTAGAGCAGTTGAGGCGCTCACCTTCCTGCTCAAGTCTGTTGCTCATTACCTCCTCGGTGCATGGCTCAAAAGTGGCATTGAAACAGGAGCTGTAACGGCCAGTGTCAGAAAATCCAGCAGGTTCTTCTGCTACACCCAGCCCTTGCATGGACTGAGCAAAGAGTCAGGGACTGACATGAGCTGCCCTGCCCACTGAACTAGAGGGTTTAAGTGCAGGGGGAGAAGGGAAGGAGGCTAGAAGCAAGAGGCTCTGGAGGCTTTTGCTGATGCTGCTGCTTTGTGTTTGGCAGCTCAAGTGTTCAAATGATGGCTTCTCAGTCGTTGCTGACTACTTTGGTCGCGGAGTCTTCAATAAGCTCACCCTGATCACGGACTTGCCCTCGGGAAAGACCGCTACAACGATCGAGGCTGGTCTGCAGCGGGAGCTGCTCATCCACGCCAAGCGCAGTACCTGACTCCAGGCCTTGTCCACACGCCGTCTCGCGTTGTACGGGGTCCCCCGCGGTGTCCTCGGCCACCTGTATGTGGCTTCATCCCTTGGCCCCAATAAAGCCGAGTTCATTTACCGGCCGGGCAGCGCCGTGCCCCGGTCCTCATTGACCGGCCCGGTCCTCATTGACCGGCCCGGTCCTCATGGACTGCCCCGGTCCTCATGGACCGGCCCGGCCCTCATGGACCGGCCCGGCCCGGCCCTCATGGACTGCCCCGGTCCTCATTGACCGGCCCGGTCCTCATGGACTGCCCCGGCCCTCATGGACCGGCCCGGCCCGGCCCTCATGGACTGCCCCGGCCCTCATGGACCGGCCCGGCCCGGCCCTCACTGACCGGCCTGGCCCGGCGGGGCGGGGCGGGGGGCGGGGCCTTCCCGCGGCGCGGCGGTCACGTGGTGGGGCGGCGGGGGCGAGGCCGCCGGTCACGTGGGGGGCGGGGCAGCGCGGCGCCGCGGGCCGTGGGTCATGGCGGAGCCGGGCGCGGCAGCCCTGGGCCTGGGCCGAGCGGAGTCCGCCGCGGGGGCTGACGGAGCGGGCGCCGACCCGTTGCTGCCGCGGGAAGAGAACGGCGTGGATGGCAGGGCGATCCGCGTGGGCACCCGCCGGAGCCAGGTAGGCAGCGGCAGGACTGGGGTGCGGGGAGTGCTCCCGCCCGGGCGCCCGGTTCGTCGCGGGCGGCGCAGGGTCTGCGTGCTTCTCGGGGCTGAGGAGCGGCCTGAGCTTCCTGAGTTCGCGCCTTTCGGCTCCTGCTTGGAATTCCGGGAAGAAGCTTGGAAAGCCTTTCCTTCGGAAGCCACGGGACGGTCCGCTCTGTTAGCGCTGTCCCGGGGCCGGGGGCGACGGCGCGGGTCTCTCCCGGATCTGGCTGGGACCAGCTTGGAAAGTCTGTGCAGCTCTTGTACGGAAAAGCCCCAGTAAGTGATGCTTGCAGCCCGCTCAAAGGCCAGGGAAGGCACAGACCCCGAGATAGAGAAGGTATCTGTCGCCAGCGGGCCGCAGTCGGGAGGAGCAGCCTCGCAAAGGGAGATAAGCGACCCTCAGGCCTTTGTGCTGAGATAATCCCGTTCCTTTTGGTAGTACGTTCTAGGAAGAGTTCCGTGCTGTCACAAATATGTAGACATCAGGACAAGGGAGATAGCCGTGCATATATGCTATCTCATGTAATAACCTGAGGCTTTTGGGGCACTGCGCAAAGGGAGGCGGCTACATACATTCACTGTACCCTTAGGGAACTGCAGTCCCGAGAAGGACGTTAATTACCAAAGGGTCTTGAGCCCTTAGGTGGCAGAAAAGCTGAAACTCACCTGTAGTTGCTTGAGTCTGCTGCCACTTGCATGTGCAGAAAGATGATACACTAGGGATTGTATTTTACTTGCTTCTGGTTTTCCTATGATACACTAGGGATTGTATTTTACTTGCTTCTGGTTTTCCTATGCAATGGAATGTTCTTCATGCAGTTTACTGCTTTGAGATTTGTTTCTTGCTGTACATGATGATGTAAGCTGTTACTTTTGTGTGTGTGTGTGTTTGTAGAACCTCTAACTAGGTCTTTGTTCTTATAGAGGATAAGTAACTCGTATTTGACGCTAACTGGATTTTTCCGCCAGCTCAGTGAAATCCTACTGGCTTCTCCTAAAGCTTGCAGTATTGGTAAAATTCATACTCTTTGAGAAAGCGGGAGGCTTTAACCCTAACCTTAACCCTAGCCCAGTGTGCCATATGACTTGTTCTTTCATTGCTGAGCAACAGAATAATGGTTTTGCTTACTTTTCCGCCCACTTGTTGATGAGCAGTCATCATTCAGCAGTTGTGTTCCACATAGGTGAAACCAAGAAGTGAAAGCATGAGAATCGTGATCTGTAGGTTTTTGTTGTAATCACTCTCCCTAACTCAATAAATTTATTGCAGTGTTTCATCATGCACCACAGTAATGCTGGACATGGGGAGACTTTAGTCAATAAAAGAAGCTCTTCAGTGAGGTGTTCTGGTCATGATAGGAGTTCACACAGTTCAAGGAGTGTGTACCTATGCGTCATTTAACTTGAGGCAATCTATTTCTAATGCTTTTGATTTAGAGAGAATGTACTGGTCATGCATGCCTGACTGTGGGAGAATGGCAAAGCTTCCTTAGCTACTGTATGGACAATGTGCTCTTTCTTTAGGACTTTGTTTTCTGCTTCCTTGTAGCTGGCCCGGATTCAGACCGATAGCGTAGTTACAATGCTCCGTGAGCTATACCCTGACCTCCACTTTGAGATTGGTAAGTTTTATTTTTTGGATGTTGCCCTGGGGAAGGTGGCAAGGAGCAGGAGCCAGCGGGTTATCTTCGTGTGCAAGAGGTGTGTGTAGAGTCAGGAGGAGGAGGTCTGTCTAAATTTATCTGAGAGTGCCGTCTGAATTCAGTTCAGTTGTGTGGCTGAGCAACTGCTGCTGCTTGTTTCTTCTAGGGGAGATAAATGGATTTCATACGCCCTTGATGATTTAAGTGCTGCGTTTGCGATGGTTATGGTGTTGTGTTGCTCCATTTGCAAACTTTGTATTGTTCTGGCTGCGCCCCTCTGAGCATTAGGGGCATTTTCTGCTCTGGGGCTCAAGGCTTTCAACAGGAATAACAGGAGTTCAGCCATGCACTGAAGAGAACTGCTTGCCATGTGTTCACGGGCACTCCAGAGACAGACCATGGCAGTTTCCACTGGGTCACCTCTTCCCCAAACCTCCCCTCTTTCACCTTGCTTTTGTTCTTGAGGACAGTGAAAGAAGTCTCAATTTCACCTGTCTTGAGCACAGTGTATTTCTAGAAGTGAGCTGCTCTTTTATTGAGCTTGAGTCAGTGTTCATACAGTAGTGTGTGACTGCTCGTGGCATTTTGCATAGATATTTTCAGCCTAAGCCCAGTGCTTTTATCAAGGCTCACATTTTACCTGTACTGTCTCTGAGCAGTGGCCATGTCAACAACTGGGGACAAGATCTTGGACACAGCACTTTCCAAGGTAAAGGATCTTCCTTTATTCAAGAACTAATTGTATTTATGTTATATTGTCTCATGCTTCTTTTGTGATTTATTTTTTTCCATTTCCGTGTAGATTGGAGAGAAGAGCCTCTTCACCAAAGAGCTGGAAAATGCACTTGAAATAAATGAGTAAGAACTTACTGTTTTGTCTTTCTCCTTAGCATTTGGTGTTCTTTGGACATATTTGGCTTGCTGCATAGGTGATCTACTTTCCTTCAGTCCTGGCACATGTCAGGCTGAAAAAAAAAAAAAGTAATCCTTTGATAATCACTGTCTTTTTTTTTTTTGCCTTTTTTCTCTCTACCCTGGGCACAGGCCATGTATTTTGAAGTGGCACTGTTCGTGTCACTTGGTCTGCCCCAGTAAGGTTTTCTTCTGTTACTTGTGTATTACATGCTGTAGTACACAGGGAGGATGTGATCTCATATGATTACTGTTTATGAATTTATTTTTTAAAAAAATACTTATTGGTGGTAATGTGTTGCAAAACAGATTTATTGTCATCCTATAAATGTTAAGATTTATTGACTTATGCAAGCTAAATGTGCAGGAGAATTTGACATGGGCAAACTGTGCTGTGTTCTTGTCTCTACAAAAACCTTGCTTCAGATGCCTGAGCAGAGAGAGATTACTGTTGGTTTCGTGGGTTTGAGGTGTTGGGGAATTTCTGTTGTGATTTAATCTCTCTTTTCAGTATTTTGAGGAGGGTTTCAGTGGTGCCTTAGTTAAAATATGTTTAAAAACAAAGGTTTTCTTCTGCATCTCTGCCACACAGTTACGTCATACTGCATTTTCAGTGAAGTTGGTGAAAAGCTATTGGAGACTCAAATGTTTACAATTCTGCTTGGTTCCTGTGTGACAAAACAGCCTCTATTTTGGCTTGTTGTTACTTAAAGTTTGACACATAATACCAACCCACATACTGATGCATTTTGGTACAGTGAGTCTCTCTGTATGAACATCTCCAGCATCTTCCCCCTGTTCAATCTGATTGTTTGATAAGTGTCTTTTGTCACTGGGTAAGGGGAAAAGAGAGACAGAGAAAGGTGAAGTAGCCTTTTAGGAGTAACACAAAAACTATATAGTAATCCTGGCTATGGAATCCTGAAATTCTTCTCCCTTCTCCAAATTAATTCCCAGAATGGGTTCAAACTTTACTGTAGGTGACCTGCAGGCCTGTGGTAGATCCCCACATGAGCTCCACCATCTGTTCTCTGATTACTGTCCTCTAATTTTTAGGGTTGACCTTGTGGTTCATTCCCTGAAGGACCTGCCAACTTCTCTTCCTCCTGGCTTTACGATTGGCGCCGTCTGCAAGTAAGTGTGGACATGAGACTTGATTCTCTTGAGAGTCCTGCATTTTATAGTGTTTGGTAAAGGAGAGCAAAGGCAGTGTAGGTTCTTTTAGGTGTTCAGAGTTTCCTGTGATTGGTCTCCAAAACAGTGGAAGGTCTAGTGGAACACTAGGGCTGCCCTAGTGCTGGCAGGTGTGCTGAAAATTCTTGCTCATACAGTGATGATGGAGTATTTTGGAGCCAGAGGTAGTTCTTCCAGGAAGTGATAGCAGAACTGTTGAACTTACCAGCCTTGTCTTAAATGATATGTCAGGCATTCTGCACTTTCATTATTTTGCAGAAGGGAAAACCCACTTGACGCTGTTGTCTTTCATCCCAAAAACTGCGGAAAAACACTGAGCCTCCTTCCTGAAAAGAGGTGAGTGGGAGAAGAAGGGGAAGAGAGGTGTAAAAACAGAAGGGGTCAGTTGGTTGATATTTTCCATTGGCAAGTCAGTCAGCTCATTGCTCTATCCTGTAGTGGTTTTACACTGCCTTTTGTGAGAATTCCACATACATTAACCTGCACCCACTTGCTAGAAAAAGTAACACTGTCTCACAGGAGTGAGGTTCATCTCTCAAGCCACCCTAGAGCAGCAGTGCTTTCTCAAGTTAGAACCTTTCTTGCCATGATCTCTCGAGTGAATTCTTGGTCCTTGGTGTTCTGCCTACTGCTGGGGAATGCATACAATGCAGACGGGGTGTCTGGTGCAGGATTTTGGCTTTCATGGACCTGAACTATGCTTCTGTTCTCACTCAGCCCATTCTGATTTCTTCCTTGTGTTTTTGGCATTGCTTTCTTGTGGTTTCTCCATTTTAAATGACCCGTCTTTCTGTAGAGATTATTGGAATCCTTTGTCTGAGACAGATGAGTGAAATTACTCAGATTAAGGTAGCTATTAGAAAGATTTTTTTAATATATTAAAGTGAAAGAGATAAACTAGCCATGACACAAAGACTTGTGTTTCTGTGCATTTGGATAGCAGGAAAATCACATCTGGTTTAGGTTTCAGGTTACCAAAAGGAGGAAGCAGAAGGACACATACTGATTTCTTCAGTCTCATGACCAGAGACAGGACTGAATCAGGGGAGGTTTAGGTTGGATATCGAGAAAAGGTTCATCACCCAGAGAATGGTTCAGCACTGGAACAGGCTCCTGAGGGAAGTGGTCCCAGCACCAAGCCTGACAGAGCTCACAGAGTCTTTGGACAACCCTCTCAGGCACATGGTGGGATTCTTGGGGTGTCTTGCACAGGGCTAGAAGTTGGAACTCAGTGATCCTGATGGGTCCCTTCCAAATCAGCATATAATATAATTCTATGAAAAGAAGTAAAGAAGTGAACAGCATCTGTGTTGAGAAAGGAAATGCCCAGACTTTCAGTTTTCTGTGGTTTCCAGTTACATACTCAAAGGTACTCTGCATTTCTGTCTTTGATGAAGTTCCTCTGTTTTAGTCACTTCATCGCATAGTCGTCTGGCTTTGTCTGGTTCATTTTGGGGCACAGCGGAGTCTTTTTTCTGTGAAAAATGTTGTCTTTCAATGAGGTTTCATCAGTCCTTGACAGTGGCTAGGGACTGCTCATCAGAAGCATATTCTGTAAATTGGCTCCTTGGGAGTTGCTTCAGACATGCTTTATGCTAAACTTCACAGAGTGGTTTTCTTTCTTCTAAGGACATACAAATCATTGACTGTTTTTCCGATCTTAATTTCAACTAAAAAAAAAAAGTTACCATTTGTTTCCTTGAAACTTCTGTCATATATGTGGCTGGAAGTAACTGTTAGGAGTGTTCTGGATTTCCGTGATTATATTTTTCCTTGCAGTGTGATTGGAACCAGTTCACTTCGGAGAGCAGCTCAGCTCAAGAAGAAGTTTCCTCATTTAGAATTCAGGGATATTGTATCCTTTCCTGGCAAGCTGTGGGAGCTGGGTAAAGATGCAAAGAGGAAAGTACAACTTTGTGTAAAATCTAGATTCGAGGTTGGTTTGTGCCACCTGACCTACAAGAACAAACTGCTTCCTCAAAGGCTATTCTCCACTACCCTGTTGTGAGGGGAGGTTAGTACTGTAGCCATCCTGTCCTCTGCTTTCTCATGAGGCTGTGAAGAAGCAGCCAGCCTTGATCTAGCTGGGGGTTCAGCATACAGATTTTACAGTATGTTTTGCAGTGTTTGAAAAACTGCATGACGGTGCCTCCCATGTGTTTGTCATGGGCATGTGACCAAATGTTGCTGGGTTTCTGGTAACCCTGGATGCTGTTTGGACCACTAATTCTGTTGTGGGTTGCTGACCTACTGAGAAAAGGCTTTGTTACTTCAGTCCTAGGAGCAGAGTTCATTGCAGTGCAGAAGGAATTGGGTGCTAATAGTGTACTTCAGTGGTGTGCATATCTTTGTAGACTCAGCACTTGAATTAATATTCCATAATACATGGCAAGATTCTATTTTAAGAAACGATTGTGCATATTTAACACTTCTTTCAGGATGGTACTGACATTCTCATTTGGAGACTGTTGGATTCTGTACAGTCTGACTCAACTGGTTGTAGGACTGTTTTTCCTGCTGTTTCTATGCTTGCTTAATCACTTCTGCAGAGAGGAAACTTAAATACCCGTTTAAAGAAGCTAGATGAGAAGGAAGACTTCAGTGCCATCATCCTGGCTGCTGCTGGGCTGAAGAGAATGGGCTGGGAAAATCGCATTGGCCAGGTGAGGTGCAGCAAGCAGAAAATACCATTCTCTGCTGAAATACCAACTGTTAGTGTTTCAGACCTTGTGGTTCTCCTATCCAAAATAAGCGTGCAATCTCCTGACTCCATTAGGAAGCCATGTTAGCTTTGATTTGAGGCACTTCTGGAAGGAGTGGTTGGGTTTTTTAGTTCGTTGCTTTTTTTCTTCACACAGAAATGTTTCATGTTCAGCTTTCCATGGTTCAGTAAGTTTGTAATCTGATTGTTTCATAGCACTTCATGGCACTCGTGTCTAGCAACGCAGCAGTGTGCAAGGCTGAGATTTTAGTGATTAGCTAAGTCACAAAGCGTTACACTCCAGTTGATGGAAAGGGCATTATCTCACTTTTGTGGTGGAAACACTGAGGCATGGGAAGGGAGAGGTGATATTTCTTTGGTCTGACATGAAATCAGTTAGTATTAGAGACAGGAATCTGGCTCTTGTTTTCTACCTTGTGAACAGTGCAACTTGAGTTAACTCTTGATTTTCTTTTCTTCCAGCTCCTAGGCCCTGAAGATTGTCTGTATGCTGTTGGACAGGTACTTTACAACTTTTGTTTCTTAAAGGATGCTGAAAGCCAGCAGCAATATGATATATCTGAGTAGTTAACTGTGCTGAAGACTTCTCATGTCTTCGTTATCAGAAGAGTACTTTGATCTCTTTTGTTGGCTGTTACCCTGTTTGAGGCACAACTTGTTAGGAGTCTGCTCTTCTACAGGTGTTAGGGGCTGGTTCCTATCAGTAATAGAAGAAACAGTAAATGGGAAAGGTAAATCCATGCACAGCTACACTGGGGCAACGGGGCAGGTTCTGGCAGGGTCAGTATTATGCTGCACCAGGATAAGTGTGCAAAGCCGCCGCAGTGTCTTTGGTCTGTGATGCTCCCTCCTTGGTGCATGGTGTCCTGACTCCTGCAGGGTGGAGCTGAAACACCTGCCCTGGAGCACATTCTTAGTGCTCCTGTTTTTAGGTGGGCAGACTGTTCCAGTCCACACTGGCTGCATGGCTGAGCTTACACAGCTAATATCAAACTTGCTAAACCAGAGCTGGTGATCTGTTAGTGATCGCAAGTGACAAATCTGCACATTCAGTCTGAAAAAGTCATCTTGATCATACATTTGTCAAGCACCTTCAGAGTTCTAGAATGGTTTGAGGTGGCAGCGTGATTCAGGCATGACTTGCCTGAATAAGTCCTGATCTTCTGTTTATAGCAGTTACTGTAGGACAACCCTGCAGCCAGCGGAATGTATCATAATTCATTTCTGTGAACATTGGTCCCTTAGTGAAAAGGGTCTGAGCCTCTGAGTTCTGTTTTGTGGTCAATGCTGATGCATGAAGTTGAAGAGTTATATTTTGTTGTGTGTTTCTTCTTCTAGGGTGCCTTAGCAGTGGAAGTTCGTGCCAAAGACCAAGAGATACTGAATATGGTATCTGCCCTGCATGATGCAGACACTGTGCTGTGCTGCATTGCTGAAAGAGCCTTTATGAAGCGTTTGGTAGGTCTGGCACCCTTCCTCTGCCTGCAGCAGTAGATACTGATCTGCTAGTTGACTTGATGCCATAATATGGGAAATCTGTTACACTTCTCTTAAACTGCAAAGGAGAGTACTTCTGAATCGAAAAGGGCCAGAAGCGTGATGGGCAGGGTTGTGTGCTGCCTAAACTTTTCAGAGGCCTCTGCTTTGAATGTGTTACACAGGAGCCTCAGTGTGAGCTGCTTTGTGTTTTAGGAGGGTGGATGTAGCGTCCCCGTTGCTGTTAACACCCTGCTGAAGGATGGCCAGGTGAGGAGTACTGTATTTTTCATGGATTATTTTTGAAAACCGATTCCAAGTGTCTGCATGTTTCCTTATCTTTCCTGAAGCTAATTTCAGCAGGTATCTTTATAGCCAGTTAGGGCGGAGAGTCTCCTGACATGACCCTTCTGTGTTTGTGTCCAAAGCAGGAGTACAAGAATGGGTCTGGCTACTGAAGCTGTCTTTCAGAAAATTCCCTTATAATATATACCAGATTCCCCTCTCCGCCCCTGCTGCTTATTTCATGCTGTCCTGAGGTCTGAAAGTATTGCTTTTGACCCTACCAAACCTGTTTTTAGACAGTAGAATGTGATTAAGGAGGTGGGAAACTAGAAAAAACTTCAGCCTTTTCCTTGAGAAGCCACATCTTCCCTAAGAGGAAGTACTTTTCATATACTTGTACCGCTGTTCATGCTGATCCCACTGCATGACAAAAGCCCTTCCCGACAGACTTAGCTTTTTATATTGGGTGGGTTTTTTTAAAGAGGGGGTAGTTGGCTGCTTGTCTGTTTGTAATGTGGTAATAATCTTTTCTCTATATTTTTCCAAGTTGTATTTGACAGGAGCAGTCTACAGCTTGGATGGATCTGATAGCCTGAAGGAGACCATGCAGACCGGTGTTAGTTATCCCCATCAGGTATGGGAATCACGGCTTTGAAATTCAAACCTGAAGCTAAATAACAAAAACAGGCCTTTAGAAATAGATTATATTTGGTCTGTTTTCTTGTCAGCTGTAACAGCACACTGTTGCTGAGGCTCTTCAGACTAGGTTTTACCCTGTTTCATGAGTGTCTTAATTCCTTGCCCACTGTTTTCCTGCTGCCTTACTTTGAGGTATTTATATTTGCAGAATGAAGACGGACCGAATGATGACGTGCAGCATGTTGGCATCACAGCCAAGAATGTTCCTGGTCAGGCCCAGGAAGCTGCAGAGAACCTGGGTGTTGAACTAGCTAGTTTACTTCTGAGCAAGGGAGCAAAGCACATCCTTAGTGTGGCAAGGCAGCTCAATGATGCCCGCTGAACCTGGGGTGTGGCCAGCAGGAGTGCTACAATTCTAGCTACAAGTCTGTGCAGCTATGTCATGATCCTCTGGAGGGATTTATTTCAACATTCACACCAGTCTTACCTGATGTTTGGGTGCAAAAAACATGAAATATGAAGCTAACTAACTTAAATAGTTTCTGCTCTTCAGAGTTTTCGCCTCTCTCCACATTTCTCTACATTGTTAAGCGTCTCTATGAAGTACTGTCAACAATTTTTGTAGCTAGAGAGCTAAAAGAAAATAATAAAAATAAAATAAATACCTTTAAGTGTTCAATTCCATTTAGGAGCAAAGTGCCCATTGCACTTTGGATATAACTGGATACACAACTGTGCTGGTACTAAAATGCTGAACTGTGCTGAGTGCTTTCGGGAGTCGTTATTTGGGCCTTTTCACTCACTGGATTACTGAAGGCTCCCATTAGGTTCCTGATAGCATGTTCCTTATAGTAAAGTAGCAGAGATGCTACATTCACCCTTGGTCTTAGCAAAGGTAAATTAAGTTCACCATTATCAGGTCAGTGCACCTGATGTACTAGCCAATTGGCTAGTATTAGATTGATACGATACATATATTTAAAAAATACATATATATAATATAGACTAGCATGATTGGCTAGCATTAAATGAGGGAATGGACAGCCGTTTTGGTTTCCCTTGTATGTTTGTCCACAATGGTCATGAGAGCCAGTTAGCTAGAGTTGCTAATGAAGCAGGAACTGAAGCAGAAGCCCAAATTCCAGATACTGTGGCTTCCTGCACTTGCTACTAGGTCAGCATCCTCGGAGCAGGATTTGATGGTTACAGGGCCTTGAATACTGTAAGAGCTCCATATTGGGGTCCTGTTTTGTACATAAAATTTTATTTTCTAGGCAACGTCCACTGAATGTCCCAGAGGTAGGTAAAGTTTAAAATAACGTTCTGTACGGAGCAGCTCTCGCGCTCAGTGTGTGACCGGCCCCGGGCCGGTTCCTGCCCGCTCCACCGCCCCCCCCAGCTCTCCGCCGCCACGGCCGGCCGCGCCTCTCGTCCCCTTCCCTCCTCCTGCCTCCTGCGCGGATCGCAGCTCTCCCGGTGAGCAATGGGGTGGCCCTGAAAAGGGCCTTTGAGTTGTGTCGGTAGGGCCGGCCGGCCGGCCTAGTACTCCTGCGACTGCTGCCCGCTGCCCTTCTTGCTGGTCTTCTTGGGCAGCAGCACAGCCTGGATGTTGGGCAGGACGCCGCCCTGCGCGATGGTGACGCCGCCTAGCAGCTTGTTGAGCTCCTCGTCGTTGCGCACCGCCAGCTGCAGGTGGCGGGGGATGATGCGCGTCTTCTTGTTGTCGCGCGCCGCGTTGCCCGCCAGCTCCAGGATCTCGGCGGTCAGGTACTCGAGCACGGCCGCCAGGTACACGGGCGCGCCAGCCCCCACCCGCTCCGCGTAGTGCCCGCGCCGCAGCAGGCGGTGAACGCGCCCTACCGGGAACTGCAGCCCAGCCCGGGACGAGCGAGACTTGGCCTTAGCGCGGGCCTTACCGCCACTCTTGCCGCGGCCGGACATGGCGCCTCGCTGCTCTGCTGAACCGCTGCGGCTGGAGAGGGCGCGCCCGGGCTTTTTATAACCTCCCGCCAAGTAGGGCCCAGCTCATTGGACAGCGCCACCGCCCCCAGCTATTGGTGCGTTTGCCGGAAGAAGCTTTTTGCTGACTGGTCGCTTGTGTGAGACCTACGCGCTTGCTCTGATTGTGTTGGCCGCGGGGTCCGACCAATCAGCGAGCGAGGCGCCAAGTTTAAACCACGCCGAGGCGATCGGCGGGGCGCCGCCGCTGGCCCCCAGCGCGCATGCGCGAGGCCGGCCCGCCCACTGCGGGCAGCTGCCGGGGCCGCGGAGCGCTCCGGGCCGCGGAGCTTCTCGAGGGCTGGAGGCAGCCTCTGGGCCTGGCTTCGTCCCAGAGCGAGGTAGAGCGGCTCCGGGATGCCTACAGTCTGAGAGGTATCCCTGTCTCTAGGGGCACTGGCCTTAGGGTGGCACATGGGGGGAAGAGGAGTTAGGGATGTGAAAAAACCGACCATGAGATCCTTTTCTGGATCCTTTTGTGAATGTGTGAGCTATATCATGGGTTTATAATATGGGTATATTAAGAGAAGCACCAAAGGAGAGTGAGGAGTCAAAGTGGACTAGGAATAAAAAAACCCATGGGAACACTGAAGGAAAAATAAAAGTGAAGCAAGTGGTAATGTTTTAAAATGTTGCTGATCAGTAAGAATTATCTCTGCAGTCTGTGCTGTCTTACTTAACACAACTTGTATGTTTTTTCCCCAGTAAGCAGACTGTCTGCGCTGTGTGTCTCTGGAGGTCTAAGTGCCAGCAACTGGGATTAGGACACAGATCAGAGCAGCCAGTGGCTCCAGCAAATGGGAAGACTTCAGCACATGCAGGGAGGGGCCAGGGCTAGGTGGAATGCAAGTGTGAGTGATCCCTATCGCAGGAGCCAGACCTAGAGAGCAAGCAGGATAATGGGCTTTGGAGCCCAGGACCAGATATGGGAGAGATCCGGATCAGCAGGATGCTTACTGGAGGTAGCACTAAGCCACCTTGCTGGGGAAAATGGGGTGGCTGCCCTAGAAGTACCTATTGGAAGGCCACATTCCTAGATCAGCTAGCAGAGAGATTAATTTCTATGTTCATATGCCTTGATACCAGGAAGTCCAGCAGCTGGTTACTGGACCAGCTTTAAGGCCAGGTACTGAATGATTTCATGTCTCTGTGGACGTGTTAATGAATATACTGTACTGGAAGACTTACAAACTGATCGGCTGGAGAGGAGGAGGAGGATTCAGCCACTCGTACCATTCATACTTGAGTGCTGTGTGTTTTCTGTGTTGATCAGGGCTGCTGGACACAGGCATCTTTGCCTTCTGGTAATGCATTCCAAGCCTTGCTACTAGCTGGACTTGGGCGTGGGGAGGTGCGGTGCTCTTGCATCTATTGGGGTACTGCACCTGGCAATTTCTACTCTTAGCCACCTCAGCATCCCTGTTTCTGTTGTTGCATTATTTCACTTTCACTACCACTGCTCTTGCAAAGACTACAACCTGGTACCCCAATGGCTGTTCTATGTTTTTCTGTAAGGTAGGTAGCAATTGGGCATTGAACTGTGGTGCTAAATACTGCTCTATAAATAATTATTTATATTTGAGGAAAAGGGATTGGCAGTCAGCAGGGTCTTAGATCCGTGTTAATAAAAGGATCTTACTGATGCCCTGTTAAGACAAGGACATGGCGATCCTTACTCTGCTAGCCTGTTCCAGATGTGTCCTCTTCCAGGGAGGAAGGCAGACTATAAAGGTATTCAGAATTAAAAGCTCATCAGCAGGAACATTCCCAGTAGCCATAAAAAAGTAGGGAGTCCACTGCAGAAATGATCAGCTGCCTAACAGGGTAGAAAGCTAGAGATGGGTCATATAACCTAGTTTTGCTGCATGTAAATATTGTTGAGGCAAAGCACTGCAGGAGAAAGGGTACCACAAAATTATTTTATTCTTGGAGCACTCTGAGTTTTGAGTACGGGTTGTAACATGTCATTCTGTGTCCAAAAACAGGATTGAGAAGCCAGGAATGGAGTCTGGTTTACTTACTCTGCTCACAGAAATTAAAGTTGCTGTTTTCTCTCTTGGTGAACAGTAATGTCTTTGCTAGATGTATAGAGATTCCATCTTTCCCACTTTCCCTAATTGCTGTCATTTGCTTCCCCTCTAAAAGGCATTCCTAATAACAATGATGTCCAAGTAGCAGTGAATCTTTTCTATCACAGAACTGGATAAACGCCTTTGGCGCACAAAGAACATCCCGGTTCAAAACTAACCAGCCCACGCAAAGCAGTTGCTTGCGTTTTGACAGGTATTCTGAGGTTCCCAGAAGGCAGGAGCAACATCAGTTGAATCATTTGGTCAAGAAACTGGAGAAAATGGACTGGCAGGCAGAATTCTTTCCCTTGCTCCTGACAGTCCAGTCAGACATCATAAAACAAGCGCACTAGTTGGTACCGGATCGAAAATGCAATCATGCTGCCAAGGACCTAGGTAAAAATCAGACACATAACAGAAACATTACACTGTCAAATGGTTTACAGGCTGTCAGATTCCTCTTTTCCAAATGGATTTGCTAAGCTTCCCAGCATGCCTTGTTTCATAAAAGAGTATCAGTGGGAGATTTTTCCATGTGCCTGGACACAGTCACATTCTAAGAACATGTGGATGAGATAAGAGTTTAGAATAACTCCTTCCCCCTTAAGGAGCCTATATTGTAACATAAACCCCATGGTTTGTATTAGGAAATACCTTATGTCAAAGCTGAAATCCAGCATCCTTACAATAAGGTGCTGTCTGGACTTCTCTGCTGTGACTGGGATCAAGGTAAGTGCTATGTACTTCCCGTTTTCTCCCATCCCCGATGTCATCTGCCTGAGCCCTCAACAGGCTTTCGTTTCAAGTTCTTCCTCTCAAATTGCAAACTGGCTAAGTGTCTCTTTCCTAGTAAGAATCCTTTATCTTCAATCTGAAGATGAAAAGAAGGATTTTATTGTGGGCAGTTAACCAATGCAGGCCTTTCCAAAAGTGGTATTTTTACTACACTATGCTCGAGAATTCACATGCTGAATAGAGGCAGTGGCAGGACCTGTGAAGCATATCCTTATGCTCCAAGTGGCTTCCAAATGCTCCTGCATGCCCCTCAGACTGAGAGACTGCTGAGCCACGTGCCATGCTTACAGAAGTCCACTTGCCGGTGACAACTCTGAGAGTGTTATTTAGTATTACTGAAAAACAGGAACATACCAAAAGGCTGTCTTGAGTAACAGTGACAAGGCACTCTGCTGTGCTCATGTTTTTCTTGAAAACAATGACTCGTGCCTTGGGAATCTTCTTAAGCTAACCTTCTGACTTTTTTTTATAAGCTCTCAGTGAACAGAGAGGTGTGTGTGGATTTCTTTCCTCCTTGAGGTACGTAAGCCTCTTATTCTCCCCCCAGGCTCCACAGCTCAACTGCACCTTGTGTGAAGAGCATGATATTTTACTTTCCCCTTAAAACTCTTGAGACTGACTTGGATCTGTTTTTGTTGCAGAGTAAATTTTTCTACTGGAGGAACCCTTTGTCTGACCTGAATGAGTAGCAACAGGAGAGTGAGATTTCGCTCGTGGGTGGGTCCAATCAGCTTTATGACAAAATTAATAAGTGTCATATTACTGCATTCGGTGTATTCGCCATCTTCATCTGTTCCACTCCTCACATCTACTATGTGCAAGATCTTGACTACCTGAGGAAAGAAATATTGCACACTATTTCACCAGGTATTTTTGGTGTATTCACTGCCTAGTCTTGCTCAAGAGCCCTTTTGCTGCACCAGCCCTGAAATCCTGGTTGTGCTCTTACTGAAAAGACAGGACAGACTTATGATGGTCCTGGGGCACTTCTATGTGTGGTTATTCTGAAAGACTGATTTTTAACACAATTGAGTGACTGTGAGAGATGGTAACAGACTTTCTTCCAGATTTGAGCCAGGCAGTAACTACTGAACCCAGAAGTTCTGCTTTTTCTCCCCACCCTGTTTCTCTTGCACTTGATGACTGCCTCAAAATGCATCTGAATTTTGAATATTTTCCACAAATTACCTTCAGAATGTTTGTTCCCAGGACAGAGAGGTTCTTAGTTTTGAATTTGGAGTAGCTCATCTCCAACTTCCCTGTACTAGGATTAAGCCTAAAAGAAACATTTAAAATTTAGTCCAGATACAACAAGGAGATAGATCACTTTGTAAGCAGACTTAGATCCATAGCTGAGAAAGAAATCCAGTGGTGGAAGAAACAGAAATACCCTTAATGCACTTAAAAACAGGTGCTGTGGTATCTAGCCCCTCAAGTAGGGCAAAGAAGATTACTTCCCATTGCACCCCCAATATATGTTATGTAGTTTAAAGAATAAAACAGAAGAATCTGACATCTGCAGACAGAGCTGCTGATGTGGCATAGTGCTACAGAATGCTTGCTACTATGAAATCTTAGCAGATCCCACTGCCGCAGCATTAAAAGCAGCCTGTGTCAATTTCTCTCGATCTTGTAGGTTAGAATCATCATGTTCTAACCTTGTTAAAAATCATCTGAGGGGTGGGCTGGTCAGAAATGTGCACTTCTTTGAGCAACCTCTACTGTATGATCTGACTGTAGCTGGCAGAGTGAGCTGCTGTCTTTTAAAGAGGAAACATACTTTGCTGGCTTTTAAAAAGAGCACCTTCCACCACCTTTCTCAGCTGCTGTTGGAGGTAAAACACACAACCTGTAGTGCCACTATAGGTCACTTGGTACATTACCTCGGTAGCCGGTGACGGGGACAAGGAATGACGTGGAAGAGCTGAGGCAATGAATAGAGGAAGTTGAGTACTTGCGGGATGAAAAAAAGCAGCATTGTTTTGCTGAAGTGTCCCAAGATCCCCACCACAGCAAAGGTCATGCCAGCAAAGTAGCAGAAGGTATCCCCAACAAACACTCGAGATGGGTACCTGCAATCCATGGAGCAGAAAAGCAAAGGTCTGACATGACTGCTATTGCCACAAAAAAGACTATTTATAACCACTGAATGTATGCCCACATTGCACGTCAGGGGCCAGTGGGGATCTGCAGATCTACGCAGTAAAAACAATTGTAGGAATTTATTCTAAGAATTGCAGGACTGGGACCCACCACTTGACTTGCAGAGTATTTTGTATGAAAAGACAGCCAGTGAGGCACAGGAGAGAATGTATTCTGTGTGTTTGGGTGAGCTGGTGTGACTGTAGTTGTTCTAATACAAAGAAAAGCAACTACTCCATCCATGCTTTATGTCGTTGGTTCTGGCAAGAAGCCTCTCTACACTCCAGCGTTCCCCACCTGCACGTGGTTAAGTGGTTTTGTTTGTTCAAAAAAGGAGAAACTAGAAGGAAAGGATGCTTCCAAACAAATTCTGAATGTCTATCCTCTTACCAGTTGTGGTAAAATAGGCCCAGCGTGGTAAAAAAAAAGGGAATCATGAAGTAGAGAGAAAAAATGTGATCATCTCGATAATCCCCTATAGAAAAAAGAAAAACATGTGTTTGCAATAAGACAAGACTGGTTCATTTTTAGTAATACCAGCTATTGAAATCTAGAATTCAATCTCCCCTTGCTTTTTTTGCCCAGAAATGTTTATTATTTTACTTACCGTTTAGCTCTACAAGATTGAATATGATAATGGAAGCAGCTATCACCAGCGACTGTCCTGCTTCAATTCCATTAATTCCGGCGAGAATGTTGATGGCATTAGTGCAGAACACTGCTAGCATACCCATGTACACGTAGTAGAGGATACCTGCAGATCAGAGCAAGCCAAATGCTTCAGTATTTGGAGGCAAAGCAGGCCCTAGACCAATTCACCGAAGCTCTCGCTTCTTGCTTTATACAACAACCTATTGCCTGACAATCTCGGTGAGTTTTGATAGTGGTAGCTTACAGATAAGATTGCTTCCTCTCTTACGAGCTGGCTGTCATGTCTACATGAACTGTGACTGTGGCAAACTGCTGTGACACGGCGGCCAGCTGTAGTGCTGTTTCTGTCTTTCTAACATCCTGGTGTTATCAGCCATGTGCTGTAAGCCCCAGTACTCACCTGTACTGCCAGGATCGTGGGAAAATGATTAGCGTCTGACTATGCGCAGCTGAACGTGCGCTGGTTTTCTGGATGTTCTTTCCAGCTTAACGTTTAGTGGGTTGAGTGCCACTCTCTTACTGGTTACTTAAGCAAATCCTTAGTCTGCTCCCTCTGCAGCACGAAGTGCTTCAGGTGATCCCTTCCACTGACTGTTTGCCACATTGATGAGGGGTTCTAGTGATTCATAACTTACCCAGGTTCAAGTGCATGCCCAGCAGCACCCGGAAGGGCTTAGGCACCACAATGGTCGTGTTCCCAAAGTTGGTGAAGTAAACCATGAGCAGTGGGAGGGAAGCCATGGTAGGAAGGAGCAACTTGTGGCGCCAGCGCAGGTCCAGAACATCATCTGCAAAGCCCAGGAAAACCATGCAGCAGATGGCAAGGAGCGAACCGATAAGCTCCACGAACTGCAGGACAGAGAACAGGACCCCGGTCACCGGTGGCCACTCCCTGCCCCTGCCTGCCACGCTTGCAGCACTAGACGAGCCTCACCTCGTCGTGAGGAAAGGCCACACACTGCTCCTCCACAAAACATCTCAGGAAGGGCACGGGGATGAAGCAAAAGAGGATGATCAGGAACACGGCACCGCTGATCACGCCCTGTGCTTCGGGGCTGGAAGGTAGAGCGGGGGGAGTCAGCCGTGCCTGGGCCGGCCCCGCGGGGCAGCTCCGCGGGGCAGCGCTACTCACACGGGCCGCCTTGAGGTCTTGTTGAGGTCCTCCCCGAAGAGCCGCGCGGCGAGGAAGTGGTCCGTGAAAGCCGGGATCAGCGTGAGCGTGGCCGCGAAGCCCAGCAGCGACCCGCCGAGGTTGATGAGGAGGGGCACGGCGGGCCAGGCCGCCATGGCCGCGGCGGGTGCTGCCCTTGCCAAGGGCGCGGAGCGAGGCCGGGCGGGGGCGCTGCCCGCCGCCTTCCCGGCCGGGCGCTACGCAGGCGGCGCCGGATGCGCGGGGCCCTCGCGGCCTACCGGGGGCGGGGGCGCCATCTTTGGCCCTGGCATGACCTTCCTGCCGGCACGGAGCTCTGCTCGCACCACGGCCGGGATCGCTAGCGGTTTCAGCCGCGGTTTCGGGGCGTGTGGCGGGGCCTGCCCCCGGTGCTAAGGTTCGCGGTGCTTATCCTCCTCCGCGGGGTTCCTCCGAAACTCTGCGCCGGGAGCAGCACTCGCCCGGGGACGGCCCAGCCACGGACTCCGCCCCGCAATGCCCGCAACAGCCATGGCCACCTTGGCCCTCCCGCTTCACAGGTACGTCACTTCCTGCCGCGCGGGGAGCGGGCGAGCCCAGCGGAGGGCGAGCCCAGCGGAGGGCGAGCCCAGCGGGGGGCGAGCCCAGCGGAGGGCGAGCCCAGCGGGGGGCGAGCCCAGCGGGGGGCGAGCCCAGCGGGGGGCGGGAGCGCGGCAGCGCCGAATGAGGGCGGCCCCGCCGCCTCCCGGCCGCAACCGCCTTCCGCCCGGGTCTGGGGAGCCGCGCCATGGGCGGCGAGCCATGCTACCGGGGCGCAGAGTGCGCGAGAGCGGAACAGTGAGAGGCCGTCGGGTTCGTTCCCTCCGATGTTGGGAAAATTCAGTAAAATGCCTTACTGGAGATTTTTGATTGTCAGGGAATCTGTAATTGCTGTTGGGCCCTCGGGGCATTTTTGGGGGTTAGGGCGGGGAAGGCAGCACAGGCTCAATGGCCATTCACTGTTTTGTTCATTCAGGTGTGGGTCGATGAGCAGAGGGGGAGACACAGCAGAAAGTCCCGTAGCCGCAGGAAGAACTTTAACGTGCCCTGCGCCTGTATGGCAACCTGAAATGGTTTCTGATGGCTTTATCTGATTTTTCTGTTGGCTTTATGGCCACCTAAGGAGCTGCTGCTGCGTTGAGAGGCCACCTCTGCTCTACTGCCTGTTGCACATATGCAGAAGTGATTTTGTAAACTTTAAATCAACTTTGAGGCGGGCACACGGTACTGCCGGAGAGGAAAGCACAGCACAGAGGCGCAGGAGAGCATGTCTGGCCAGAGGCCGCTGCTGCTTTGGGTTGGGACTTTCGGGAGGCGATCCAAACTCGTGTTACTTGCCCTCCACGGCGAGAGCGGCACAATCGGGAGCAGACGAACGGAAAGGTTTCGCCTTGCCGCTGTGTCCTGCGTGCCTGCTGGGAACGGAGTAGTGTCTCCCAGCAGAAAAGAGCGTGACGTGAAGGAGAAAGGCGTCGTTAACGGAAGCTCGGAAAGCCGGTGGGGACCTTGGCTGTCAGACCGCTGCTGTGCTGCTATTTCAGTGCCCCGGGAGAGAAGGCTCGCGGCAGCAGCCGTGAGGTTTCCTGGCCGTTCAGAGCCGGTGCCACAGCCCGCCCGCAGGCACGGGGCGGAGCGGCGGGCGGGGGCCGCGGCGCCGCCGGGCCGCGGGGGGCGCGCGCGCGCCGCCGCGCCGGAAGGAAAGAGGCGGCGGCGGGGCCGCGTGCGGGGCCGCGGGGCCGCGGCGGGGCCACGTGCACCCGGTGCCGCGAGCGGGGCAGCGCCGCGGCCCGCCCGCCATGCGCGCCGCGCCGCCGTGAGCGCCGCGCTCTGTGCCATGGGGCCGGACCTGGGCTGGGCCGCGCTGGTGCTGCTCTTCGCCGCCTCGCTGCTCACCGTGGCGGCCTGGCTGCTGCAGTACTGGCGGTCCACGGCCCTGCGAGCGCCACGGCGTCGCGGAGCGGCGGGGGAGGAGGCCGGGGCCCGGGCGCTGCTCGCGGCCCTTCTCGCCCTCAGGTCCCTACGGGAGCAGTGGCAGCGAGCTTGGGTGCGAGCTCTGAACAGCCAGGCGCGCCGGCACGGGGTACGGCAGGGCACGAGCGGGGCAGTGCGGGGAGCGGCAGCGAGGTGAGGCGGGCCGACCCGCCTGCTCTTTGTTCGCGGGGGCCGGGACAGCCCTTGTCCGCATGGCGCTCCGGCCGGAGGAGCCGTTAGGCGCCTTGCGCACGGCTCGGCTCGGCCTGCGTGGGAGCCCGCTGCGGTGTGCCAGCGCGGAAAGGGCGCAGTGGCTTACCACGCCTCGTTTAAGGCGGGTTGGGGCAATACCGCAGTCACTCTGATGTTTCCACAGCAATCTCTTCGAAATTTTCTTGTATTTATTTTCTTTAATCTCCCGGTATTACCATTGTATTATCTGTAGTTTTGAAGTTCACGAAGGAGAGTATGCCTTGATGATTCCATATGGAAGTAATTCCATTATAGTTTGTGTTGCCTGCAAGGCAGGGACTTAATGCCCACAGAAGCTGTGGTCCAAAGCAGTCCAAAGTCTGTTGCAATCTCCTTTTTTTTCAGTCGTGTGAGTGGGAAGGGGTTGCCTTTCTGTTAAGTTCTATGGAGAAATCAAGAGCTAGAAAAGATTAGCAGGAAGCTGACATATTTGAAGAAAAAGCAGTTAAAGTCTTGAAGAACATGATGCAGACTTGCGTTTAAGTTTTCCAGCAAGATACGAAAAGTATTTTTGACAAAGTGGTAAATTCTAGGCTGGATTCAATGTGAAGTGCCTTCCCCCACTGGGCTTAGTGCTCCCCCGCTTCCCATGTAGAAATTCACCCTCTGCTTCCATGCCCCTGTTATCACAATGCAATAGTCATCGTGTCAAAGTGCCACCAGTTTCCCATATGTGATATGCTGTGTTGAATTACTCAGATTATCACAAAATGACCCCTGAATGTATAAGTTCCAGAATTTAGGACTCCTGTAAAGGGAAGGTTAGCCAGTGGCTGAATTGGCATGGAGGCCCCTGGAAGGCCACACTTCAGTTTCTGCTGCAGCTGCTCCTTGTCTGGAGCATGTCTGCTCAGAAAGCAGCATTGCCTCAGTGAGTTGTTGGGACTAAAAGCTGGTCTCTGAAGCGGGGTCTGGGAGTTGTCCTGAAGGACTTTGTCTTATGTGAGATTCTGGATGAGATTTGGACTTTCCTGGAGGTGCTTATGTCCGTGGATTCAAGTTTTAACTGGACACCTTGTTTCCTTTCTCTGTACAGACAAGCCGAGGTGGGTAGAATTACAGTGTGCTATAGTTCTTAGTGCTGACTGGATTTGTGAAAACAGGCTGGAGTGTCTCTGGGACCCCACATCATTCATCCTCTTTGGAGCTATCAGGGTGGCTCTGACTACTGGGAACTAACAGAGTTTCCTCTTTGCAGAGTTCAGTGCAGATCACATTTGAAGAGGGTCCTCAGTTACCACAAGCTGCAAATATAAGTTGTGTGACATGCAAGGGACAGTCGGACCACAGCATGGTAAGGCTTTGGTGTTCTGAACTGTACAGTTTGGTGTGATGGTGTGTTCTACAGAGACTGCTGAGGCCTTTCTGATGGAGATGGTGGAACCAGGGAGGTTTTGGGTGAGGACTCTTTGGAGGAGTTTGGAGGCCTGTCTGCTGTTTGGAAGCTCTGGAACTGTGCATTGGTGAGCTCTGTGAGGGAAGATGTGTTGGTGGAGCCGGGGTGTATCAAGGCTGAACCCAAACATCAGGGTTCTACTGTGGAGAGTAGAAGAGAGCTCTTGTCACAGCACAGGGTCTGAAGTGGCAGGTTTGCAGTGTGGAACTTGGTGAGAATAACACAGCTGCCTCTTGCCGGGATATAAACTCATCTTTTCCTTTTAGGTGCTGTGCTGCCATCTGTCAGCTGAAGCTGTGAAATTCCCTGTCTCTGTCACTCAGCAGTCCCCAGTTGCTGTTTCTGTGGACACGTATCATGTCACTTTGGCTGTGCTGCAGGCTCAGGTAAGGATTACAAGAAGTTAAACATCAACCTTACTCCTCCATCTAGTCCCACACTGCTCCAGGAAGGAGGACCTAATTCAGTGCAAGTAAAGGCCTGGTTGGGCTGGAAGAAGCGGTGTGCTGTCACTAACATTTGGTGAGGTAGGAAATATTCCCCATCTGCATGCCGAGTCTTGTTTTCCAAGTCTTCATCTGCAGATTTTGGCTATGAAACATAGCTGTAAGAAATTCCAGAGAGTTTTGAGACTTGGCAGCATTCTATACACTGCTTTCAAGTGGGTATTTAAGAAGTGAGAAGTTCAGAGAATTCAATTCCCCTCGTGGCATAGTGGAAGGGGAAAGGTATGTCCTATGGATATGTAAAAATATGGTGTCCTGGTAGTGGGTGAGAAAAATAAATCTATGGTGAGGAGTAGTTTGCTTGTCAGTTCCCCTCATTACGTTCACAGGAACACGATGCAGCTTTTTCTGTTTGTTGGATATCGGAGATGCTTATTCCAGCAAAGAAGCTCTGAAATCACAATGGGTGGTAGCTCCATAGTTACCTTCTGGCTGGATTTGATTCTTTCAAATACAGTTTTGTTTCCATCATGATGAAGGACATGACTCTGGAGATGGTATCTTGCTTGGAGGCAGTGTGCTCATATGTGCACCAAAAAAAAAAAAAAAAGAAAAAATAGACATGGCAAAATTAGAAGTAACTCAGTGGTAGCAGAAGCCAATCCCATGCTGTTGGAGACAGTTTGAAGCTTGTTCTGGAACCCTTTTGCTCTCAGAAGCTTTATTAAAATTTTCAGCCTACTTTTATCAGGTCATTCCAGTTTGATTTTTTACCTCTTTTCTGTGGTCATCTCCTCCAGTGACCCAGAGCTCCAGAGAGCTCCTCTCTCTCTTTAGCATGTAGTGTGCCTGCCGCCAGTCTAGTTAAGGGCAGCAACGGCAGTTGTTTTTTATTTCTGAAAGGACTCCTTTTTCACATCTCATCCAATTGCTTCCCTACTCACTGGTATTTTCTTGGTCTCCTTGTCTGCACCTGGTGAAGTTTTGGGTTGATTGTTTTTTTATAAGGAGTTGCATTTAGTATTCTCATTGAGGTCTTGTTGCTGCTGCTTTATGAAATGCAGGTTAGATTACCACATGCCTACCTGTGTTTTGGAATACTTCAAGTACTGTGTTCCCAATTGTGCCCTGTCTATTCTGCACACCTCTTGTTGGTTACTTACATGGCCACTGTGTTTCATATCTGTTGCTTTTGTCCGATGACCTTCTGTGTTGTCAGTAAATGTCAACCTGGCAATTGAGAACTATATTGAATTTCATTACGTAGTTTTTACTAGAGCTCTCAGGTCGGTTCTGTTCCATTCCTGTGTGCTTCTGCCTCTGTCTGTCACATTAATGATGCTTTTATGGGTACATGGGTGTGCAACTTTTTAGCTTCAGCTAAGCTGCAGGATGGTGTATAGTTTGGTTTGTTGTTGCAGACTGTTGGTGACCTGGGTGACCCAGGTCTTCAACCTGAGGATCATCTAGAGATGCATTGTTAACTTATAAGTGGTTGTGCTTACATTTGGCAATGCCTAAGTGATGTAACTCAGTAAATATCCTATGTATTGGTGCCCAGTTGGGCACTTTTGGACTGTACTCTGCAGGCTTTTTCTTCAGTAAAAGAAAAAACGGATCATTTTTCCGTCTGGTGGTGCCTGGGCATCCAACCGCAGTGAGGAAACCTGATCTCGCTATGGAGTTTCTGCAGCTGCTTCATCCTGTAGGCCTGGGAGCACTTGCGTTCTTATGTTCTGTTTTTTACTGTTGTGCTGGTGTGAGGGCCTTTCAATTGCTGAATTGGAATGGGGCAAAAATCACCTAATGTAAGCAGAAAATGTGTCTGACTATGGGTATTTGTTCTGGGCCAGGTGGAGATCCACTTGGAGGAGATACAGAATGAGGGTCTTCTGGTGTCATGGACATTCAAAGACAGACCAGAGTTGGACCTTTTTGTTCTTCCACGACTTGGTCTTCCTGAGGTGAGTGGCTAACAATGGGAGGCTGACTGTGAGTGGAGGAAGGGAGGAAGGAGCAGAAACAGCTAGAAGGCAGGCTGCTGTGGAGGAGAAGGGTTGGCAACTCACTGCCATGGCCCTTTAGGGCAGTGGAGGGGATTCTTTCATGCTGGAATTGGTACTAGCTCAACTGTGTCAAAGCAGCATCCTCAAGAGGGCTGAAGTGGCACCAGTATCTGTTGAAGGCTTTCAGTCTATGTAGGTTCCTCCTGCTGTTGTCAGAGGTAGAGCTGCAAAATGAGCTGGGTTGCCGCTTTCTTTGTGTGAGGTGCTGTTTGTTGTTGTTGTGTTGGTTAAGTTTGGTTGGGTTTTTTTGAAGGGATTCATTAAGATTTAAGAGATTAATGTGGGGAATGCCTGGGTTAGAGGTTTAATAAACAGAATGTGGGTGTACTTGCACGTCCGTGATCCAAATGGGTTGGTTGATTTGTTGCTTTATTGACACCTTTGTTACTTTATCCTGAGTAGTTATAGGAATTTGGCTGTTTTCCCAATAGAGTGGTGGCACCACCTCCTGAGGTGGTGAGCATGTGACACATTTTACAATACAAAATCTGTATTGTAAAAATTTGTAGCAGATAAACCTCAGAAGTAGAGGCTTAGTTTGTCTCATTTAGAAAGTTTGTGTTTGCCTGCAGCTGCTACACAGAAGCTTTAAGCTCTGAGGAGGGTGAGCATGGAATATGGGAAGAGTATTTGGAAGGTTATTCCTGGGAGAATGACCGTGTAGCGTATTAGAGGCTTGAGAGGCAGGTGGAGCTGTCAATGTGTCCGTTTTTTCGTGACGTTCCCACATTTTCCCTTCATTTACGGAGAGAAGGATGAAGGGAGAGCAGATCTGTCCACTATAAAGGATCTGATCGAGGATACCATTGTCAGCACGAAGCCAGCCATGATGGTGAATTTGATGGCCTGTACTGCTGGAGCCAGTGCGGTAAGTCACTCTTCTCATGTCATTCTTGTGCCTCAAATACAGGCCCCAAGACACTTCTGAGGGCTGAGGTTCAGGCAGGAATCCAAGGCTTGAGTTTCACTTCTGGGCGACAGCTGAATCCTGGCCTGCACTGTTACAGGAGTTTGGGTACTGCGACATGGTGCATAGGGATATTTAGAAATTGTTCCCAAGGGCAACTCCTTCCCAAATACTCTTTTTTCTTGAATGCTGATTGTTGGTCATGTACTTGTGGAGCTGGACTGCCTGAGGTATATCTCTCTTTTGGTGGTTGCCCTTGCTCTGAACACCAAGGCTCTGTCCAAGGCAGCCTTTGCAGACACGGAATCACCCGTGTAGTTGACTGTCTTGTAGCCAGCAAGCTTGTTCTTGCCTGTCTCCTTCTCTGTCTGCCTTAAACTTCCCATCTGAAATAAGACAAGGGCCCACTGGAGGTCAATAGCCTTGGAAACCTACAGCATCTCTTGATGGCTTTGCGGGTATTCCCCTGCGTTGGTGTGAGGAGCTACTTAATAGATACAAGGACAATGCGTCTTGCTGCTGTCTGGTGGCGAGTGAACGGTAAAGGTATCGGTCTCGCTCTCGTCATTCCTCAGGTACCCAGCAGTAAGTTGACTCGAGAGTCCCCGTCCGGAGTAGCAGCAGCCCCTCTGGGTTCTAAGCTGTTGCTCCGGAATCTTCGAGTGCTGAACTTGGGCTGCCAGGGGAAGGGAGGTAAGCATGAAAGCATTGCTGATCCACAGGGGCAAGCGTGCAGGTGGTGAGATTGGAGCGAGTGGATGTTTTGGGTGGGTTTGAATGAAAAAGAGGGGACGCCCCTCGTGTGCGTGACGAACCACTGCCTCTTGTTGACAAGTGCACGTGTGCCCTCTTTCTCTCTTGCAGGAGGTGGGGAGATACGTTGCATGGCAGAGCTAGACAACCCCCCGCAGCAGAAGTGGACAAGGCCAATGATAGGTGGCAGTTTCGGTGCTGCAGGAGAGATGGAGTGGAATGACGAGTTCTTTCTGTAAGTGTCTGTTCTCCTTCTGGCTGGCACAGTGTAGGTGGACTGGCACGGTCTCTGGGCATCATTACCATGCTGCAGTAAGTGATGTGCACGGTGCAGAGGTGAAGTCTGTGCCACAGGGCAGCGTCTGTTTATGCTGCTCCTGTGCTGGACCACTGATTCTGGCATTTGGCCCCAGCTTGTGTACATATTTCTCGTTTCTCTGGACACTCTGTGTTTTAACTGGGTGGGCAGAAATGCTGATTGTAGGTGCAGCAGGTGCAATAGGACTGTGGCATAAACAGCCTTCCAGAGGGATTGCCCTCTCTACTTCCACTGTCAGCCTACACAGCTCTACAGAGTGCACAAACCAGAGTTCTCATTTGTGTAGTTTGGTGCTCTAGTCATGTCTTCCATGGTAGTGCAGGCTACTGAAACTTTGGAGGGGGTGATGAGGCATGTGAGATTTGAGAGAGGGGAGATAGAGAATGAGGTTGTTTGCTCCATGGCCACTTAAAAAAAGATTGCGTAGCACCAGCCTGTCTTTGGTTTCAACAGGGAGTTGGGACCTAGAAGCAAAGAACTGAAACTACAGGTGCTGGGGAGCAGCGACAGAGGGAGAAGTGAGTATGAACACCCATAAGATGGGTTTTAAGACTGGGAGGGAAAAATGCCTAAGGGATTCACTGTGCTTTAAGCTCACGCTGGTTCTCTGTTGGTACCAACATGTGATGACTTCTGCAAAGGATTTTTCATATTTAGCTTTATGTGAGCTTCTGTAACTCTGTAAAGTAACTCATTCTGTTCTTCTTGACAAAATGGTCTGGGTCTGACCTTGAATTGGGAGGTTCCTGTGGCCCGCCTGTCTGCATTCTGAAGCAGGGAGAAGCATGCAGGATTTTGCCTCCTGTATTAGGAGAGCTTTGCATAAGCTTTTTTTGTACTCAGTTGGAGACTAGCTGCAGTATCTATTTTTGATGGAGGCCACACAGTGGTCACCTTTTTAAGGGAGTTGATTCCTGAATTGTTAAAGAGGAGCAGAGGAGCACTGCTTGCCCCTTCTCCCTCTTGAACCTGGGAGTTAGTGGAGTTGTGGCGATTTGCTGTGTTTGCCCATTGTGCTGCTTCCCAAAAGCCGGGATTACCTTGGAGATGTCTGAGGTGCTGAGGTCATGTGAAGTGTTTCATTTTTGTTCTTCCTTCTTGCAGATGTGCTGCTGGCATATGCTACACTTTTGATAGATTCTTTGGGCAAGCAGCCCTCTGGGAGACAGGTCTGCTCACTGGCCCCGGGAGCTGGACAGTCACTGACAGCTGAAGCTACCATTACATTGGAGGTGAGCTCATGACCCCACAAGCTCTGCACCCATGCATGCTCTGGAAGAGTTCATAATGTGAGCCCCTAGCTGGAGACATGTGTGTTTGGACCGGAGCTTAGCACAGAGGGCTAGCAGACCCTTGTGCCATGGAGAAGTGGATGTCACCTGACCCTCGGTCCTTGAGCCTCCCACTGTTGAACTGGTACTGTACTGGGGATGGCTCCTTGGTGCCCAGAGCTGTAGCTTTTGCTGCCCAAACATGCCTGCCTTTCTGTCTGGGAAGAAGAGTGCCTCTCTGATCAGTGCTTTACTGTTTATAGCTGCTGTTCCAGGAGTCTCCTGCATCTTTGAATGCTCCACATGCCACATCTCTGCGAACCAGCATCACCCCCACTAAGAAGGTGGAGATGGACCGGACCATCATGCCCGATGGCACCATTGTGACTACTGTCACCACAATTCAGTCCCGGCCCAAGGCAGACTGCAAACTGGGTGAGGCTGTGCAGCAGCAGGTGTATTGTTCAGGTGGCTACTACGGCAGCACAGACTTAGCTGCGATATTCCCATGGCTGCTCAGGAAGGCAGTAGTAAAACCGCTTAGCCATCACACCTGGTTATTGCAGGCTCATGCTTTATGTATTGCTTTTGGTGTGTGGGTCAGAACACGGGCATCCATGCTGTTCCCCTAGCATCTTTGTGGCTGGAAACTCTTTTGTAGCCCTAGGGGAGAGAATTGCAGTTCTGTGTCTGGGGGAGGTGAGAGAAGGATGAGCCTTTCAGACAGCCTTTTGGTGGTGGGAGGTCTAATGCGTATGCTGCCACATAACCTCTGCATGATGTCAGGCTAAGTGTTTAGCCATGCTTTCTCTAGTTTCTTCACTGCTAAAGAAGTTATGCTGAACATACTGATTGTGGAGACAAAAGCATGTTGACCTGGCTTACTAGGGGTTGTTACTGCTTGTGGTCTGGCATCCTGGTGAATGTGGTGCTGGATATTCCAAGAGGTGGGGGCTGGGAAATGACGTGAATGAGGTATTGCTGTGCGTCTGCTTCGCAGGACTGCAGCCCAGAAAGGCAACCATATCATGGGCTGCATCAAAAGAAGCGTGGCCAGCAGGTCGAGAGAGGTGATTCTCCCCCTCTGCTCTGCTCTTGTGAGACTGCCTTCAGTACTGTGTCCAGCCTTGTGGCCCACCAACACATGAAAGACATGGACTTGTTGGAGTGAGTCCAGAGGAGGACCACTAGGAGGGTCACATACCTGGAACACCTCCCTGTGAAGAAAAAGCTGAGAGAGTTGGAGCTGTTTAGGCCAAAGAAGAGAAGGCTCTGGGGAGACATTACAGCAAGCAGCCTTCCAGTACCTAAAAGGAGGCTTGCAGGAAAGCTGAAGAATGATTTTTTTACAAGGGCATGCAGTGATAAGGCAAGGGGTAATGGTTCTAAGCTGAAGGAGGGTAGATTTATATTAGCCATTAGGAAGAACTATTTCCCTCTGAGGGTGCTGAGTTTCTGTCACAGGTTGCCCAGGGAAGCTGTAGCTGCCCCATCTCTGGAAGTGTTCAAGATCAGGCTGAACGGGGCTTGGAACAACCTGGTCTAATGGCAGTCTGGTTGGAACTAAGTGGTCTTTAAGGTCCCTTCCAACCCAAACCATTCAGTGATTCTGATTTTTTCCCAGTAGGCTTCATACTGCTTTGTTGCCACAAAACCTTACAGAGCTGCCTTGCAGGCTCTCCGAATGCTCGCTTGAGGCTTTTTGGGGTTGCACATAAGGGGGTACAGTATGATAGCGTAGTAGCGTAAGCTTCGTCTCCATTTACTGGTATCTCGGTGTCTCTTTTGCTGTGAAGATTCACCATCGAGGTCGCCTTCCAAAGTGGAAGTGACTGAAAAGAAGACGACAGTGCTCTTGGAGACCGGCTGTCCTTATGGCCACTTGCCCAGCAGTAGCCGTAAGTGCTTGGAAATTTGAAGCTCTTACTGAAGTAACTGTGTTCCTTAGCCCGTTTTAGAAAGTGGCAGTCTGAGTGCGGTTCCCTGAACTTGCTTGCATTTTCTGCTTCAGAGAATGTCCAAGTGCCTGAGTGAAGGTGAGGGCAGAAGGCTGGTGGTGGTGGTGGTGTGTGGGCAGGTAAAAAACATTCCCCTTTGATTATCCAGTCAGTGACTATGAGTGTTTCCTTGCTTGACAAGAACTTTCCAGGCTATCCGGACCCAAACAACTTTGGTCATCCTGCACTTGGGGCTCTGATTGTGTCTAGAACAGAGCACCGCAGCTGTTTTGACAGTTTGCTGCCAAAGCAAACTATAGGGAGTCTTTGGAAATCTTTGTTGAGTGAGGGGGGTAGGGGGGGGAGGTGGGGTGTATTTTAATCATATGACTGGTGGGAAATGAAACTTTTCAGGTACCTGAAAAAGCCAAGAGCTACCTATCTACCCTATACATAGCTTCCTTAATTTTGTTTATTTGGACAAGCCTGTCATAGACTGTGGGTCGGGAAAGTACGTTCGTGTGCATGTAAGTTGCCTATTGCAAGCATTGCAGTCAGTGAGCGACCTTTTGCCTCTGCTGAAGGTTGCTTCTTCAAGCATCGGTATTTTTCTTGTGCTCAGGGGATAGCCATTTGCCCAATGGCTTGGATCCAGTGGCTGAGACGGCAATCAGGCAGCTAACTGAGACGAATAACAAGACCACCAAGAAGACACCAACGAAACGTAGTACACTGATCATCTCAGGAGTGTCCAAGGTCTCTGGTAGTTAGGAGCTGCATTTCCAGTCTGGGAGGTTGTTTCTAGGGACGCGTGCATGAAACTAACGTTTTCTGCAGGGACCGGTGTTGGAAGGTTCCAGCATGGATGACTGGCTCATCAGAAGCCTTTCACTACTTCCCAGTGAGCATTAAAAGGTTCCTTGCCAGTCTGCAGGGCAGCTGCCAGTGGGAGTTCACAGTGGGCAGCTGCAAAAAGGGATGTGGCTGCCATAACTGCTTTTGAACCTTGTGGAGAATATAAGGAGTTCTCCTTGAACTTTGTTGTGGGAGTGAGGAATGCGCAGCAGAATGCTTTGTAATTGGCCACATTCCAGTATACTTCAGCCAAAGAGAGACAGCTGTCCATTGGTGCCATCTAGCACTGATAATCTGAGCTGAGCCACCCATATGTGGCTGTAGATGGAAGTAGGCAGATGAATGCAATTGTTTTGATCCTGTGTTCATGTCTGTCTGCCTCTCTAACCCCCCTTCAGGTACCTATTGCTCAAGACGAAATGGCACTTTCTCTGGGTTATGCTGCATCCCTGGATGCCACAGCGTATGGGGACTCTGAGGCAGAGAGCACAGCTGACCAGATGCACGATTTTACCGAATTGTCGCGGCCACTGGAAGCGTCGCCATTGGATCAAAGGGACAGTCAGGAGCTGGATGAGACAACGCGATCAGACGTCTCTGAAAGACCCTCCGTGGAAGATGTTGAGTCTGAAACTGGCTCCACGGGAGCCCTTGAGACGAGGAGCTTAAAAGATCACAAAGGTAAGGATGAACTATTAGGTAGGGTAGCTAACGTGAGCCCATAACATTGGCTGTACATGAGGACAAAGTGACATCCAGGTTCCCCACCCAAGCATGGGGTCTGCAGCCACCTTTCAGCATAGCAAAGAGCAGCTTCTGATGGAGCCGGGAAGAGCCTGCCTTTGTCTTGTCATTTTTCCACTGGAGTGACTTGAAAGGCCTTCATTTGTAGCTGTCTGATTCCTGTAGACTTTCAAGTTTCTGTGCTCTCTTAGATGGGAACCCTGTGCAGCCTGTGTATTATGGCGAACCCCTTATCTCTCCCTGGTCTCCAGGTCCACAGATCAGGTGCATGTCCATAAATAATGATTCTTCCTCTGAATTTGGCCACCTGTGGTGTGGACATGGAGGCTGCCCAGCAGTATGGATTGTATGGGCCTTGACTGCCCTCCTTCTTTCTCTGCTAGTATCGAAGCAGCTAGTGCCTCTGACCTGTCATAATGTAAGATGTTCACACAAACTCACTTCTTTTAAATGATGGAGTGGGCTGTCCTGGCCTTTCCACACATTTGTCAGGTGGATGGTGCACCTTGGATTTTTCTGTTACTGACTTACGTAAAGAAATGCAAATCAAAATCTTGATTACTCAGAAAATTAAAGTGGGACAAATTCTGGGGAGTTGTACCCTGTTACAACTAGGTATGGTTTGAGCTGCGGAGGCCCCCTTTTTGAATGTCAGTGGGTAGAAGGGTGCGCGACCCAGATTCCCAAGAGAGCTGGCGGTTGGGGAAGAGAGGGAAAATGGAAAGCAAACCCCCTCTGTAGGAAATACTGTTGTGGTGTTATATGGTGTGCAGGTTGTGGATGTGTCTTTCTGATCCATTTGAGGTTGAAAGCAATTGGCATCTCCATCTTCTCCTGCTTGTGGGAGTCATATGGAGCCATTGGCATTATTTGCCTCCACACTGGGCACGTCATGAAAATGTGGGCGGTTGTTCCAGGTGCTAGGTGACAAAGTTAATCCCTATGCCCTTGAGACAGGCTGGTCTGAGAGGCGTTTTCTGTCTTGTATGTTCCTCTCAGGGTCTTCAGGTTCAGATAATCTCGCTTGTTTTCCATTCATATGAGCATTGGTTTTCATTTGAAATGCTGCATACTTCCACTGAGAGGAGGATATTGTGTAGAAGGAAGCTTATGTAGAGGGGAGGTGGGACAGAATGTTTAGTGAGGCAGCTTGTTGGTGTTGCAGTCTGTCACAAACTGAGACTTTGCTTTGTGTTTGGAAGCTGGGATTAGCTGACCTGCTGTGCACTTCTGCCTCTCAGTGCGGAAGAGGACTGCTGCATATCCGAGAGTGGCCGGGTGTGTTACTGTCCCTGAAACTTGCCAGTGCAGGACGCTATCATGGTTTCTGTCTCCTTCCTGTCTCTGCAGTTAGCTTTCTTCGGAGTGGTACCAAGCTCATCTTCCGGAGAAGGAGCAAGCAGAAGGAAGCAGGCCTGAGCCAGTCACACGATGACTTGTCCAATATCACTGCCAACTCCACCACCAGAAAGAAAACTGGTAGCTTCTCTCACCGCCTCATCAAACGCTTCTCCTTCAAGTCTAAATCCAAATCCAAAGGTAGTGACAACACATCAGCTGGTGCGAACTGAAGGACAGAGAAGCCCATGGGAAAGATTTCTCAGAGATTGTTTTCTAGTCTCTTGTCTTCCCACTCCACGGTATCTGTGACTTGCAGTCCAGTTCTTTCCAGCCTTGGCTGAGGGAAGACACCCCAGTGCTTTATGCCGTTTGGGGAGCGGAGGTGGCAAACCTGGGACTTAGGCTGTTTGGCTGCCTTGACTTAGCCTTCTCTGCTTGTTGCATTCCACTGTGCTCTCCCAGAAAATCCAGGTGGCATGCTAATCCCCCTGGGGGTTCCAGGAACTGCAGAAATTACTCCGTGAGTGTCACCAGGTGCCTCGTGGAAACGGGGGCAGGTCTCTCAACTGGCAACCTTCAGAGTTAAAATCCAGAAACTACTGGGTTAGCTACAGTGCTGAGAAATGTGAGATGTAGCCTCATTGAGCTCTTCTAGTGACAGAGAATGATGCAGTCACTGGTGATCTAAACACTATTATTGCTTATGCTCGGTGCAGAGGCTGTCACTTGAGGTGTGCTGCAGGGTGACGCATTCCTGGGCTGTGAGCTCTCAGGAGACAGCTGTCAGAGTTGTGGTCCTCCAGCTGGCTCTGCCATTGGAACAGTGTCTGGATCAGACAGCTCTGAGGAACCCCTGTTTTCTGTGCTCTGTTGGTGAAGGAAGAAGTTTCTAAGAAGAAGGAAGTTTTAACTGCTGCACAAGTTTTCATAGAAGCCTGAGCCCTTGCAAGAATGCCCAGTCAGAGCTGTTGGCTCTGCCACCCTGTGCAGCCACCCCGTGACACAATGCTCCTTCCACATCTGTGTTCTTGAACAGGGAGGAGCCTGTACTGAATGCACACAGCAGCTGTTGTATGAGCAGATCCCTTACTCTTGGGGGTGGTTGGGGATGTTGCCAAGGGGCTGCCAGGCTGTCTTCCAGACCTGCTGAGTGTCCAGTCTCATGCTGTCATGGTTCTCATGCCGAGGACTGGCACCATGCTGGGGAGGGATGGCAAGGAATAAGGTAAGGAATGTAGTGAAGGGCAGTCTAATGGGGAGCCTGAAGGCACATGGCAGAAAGAGGCAAGAGTTTACATGTTGTCACTGATGGGTTTCCTTTAGTAGAGGGAATCTTTCTGGATTGTATGTGGTATTTCCTTTCTTCTTGCAAACATGGTCCCCCCTGTTCAAACAGGGCATTTCTGTAGCAGGTACTTGCAGAGAAGGAGAGACATGCAGGGGAAAATATAATCCCTGTGCAGGAGGAGACTGTCCTTCTAGAGAAACAGTTGTCTGGTCTCCTGGCCCGTACACATTTTATCTATAATATCCCCAGAAGTTCCCTTCAGATACCACATATCAGTGCTCTTTGGAGAAACACTCATGCCCTGTCAACATGCCTGGTTTGAGCGAAACCTCCTGCTCTCCTGTGGGTTGTCGAGTTAAGGCGGTGGGACGGAGGGGAGGAAAAACCTCACAGAAGAGCTATTTCCCTGGCCTGACTGGATTCTCTAGCTCTGCTCTTCCATCAGAGTGTCTCCTGTGGTGGTGTCTGTTGCCCTTCCTTGTACAGGATGCTGCCAACTGAAAAAGCAGTTCTCTTGATGGCGCAGATAAAATGTGTTTCTTGAAAGGACAAACCCTGACTTGCTGATACTGCTGCCATGTGCCATTTCCAAGGACCAGAATTTGTTCGGTGTGCTGCAGCAAAAGGATTTTCAGGTGGCTGTTTGTTGTAAATCTGTACAGGTGCGGAAGGCCAGAGTTATCAAGGGCTGTAGTTGAAAGTGCCTGTATGTGCTAGCAGGAGGGACTCTTGGCTGCTTTTCCTGCTGATTCCTCACATGATTGGGCATGTATGAATCTGAAAAATCATATTGGTTTGGCTGACTGACCAGGAACCTCTACATGTGTTTTGGTCTGGGAGTCTTTGTTGTCCCCAAGTTCTCTTGTGTCTTTTGTCCTTTGTTTCTTTGTTCCTTGTCCGCATGGCACTGTGGCTTTGTTTGCACATCCATGTACTACGGATGTCAGAGAACTCACTGTTTCTCGCTGAGAATAATTTTCCTTGATGTGAGTGACTGGTTTGCACTACAGTGCCATTAAAACTTTGCCATCTGTAGCTTGCCTATGACAATCCAGCCACTGGTTTCACGTCCCCTTCTTTTACTGGGTTGGTGCAGTGCAGTGCCGTCGCATGCGGTGTGACACACGCTTTTTCCCAAAGTCTCGGAGTTTGGTTTCAATTTGGTACTCTCTCTTGCACCATCCCCTCTATGACTTGTAGCTACGGCAGTATTTTATGTTCCATTTTTGGATTTTATTTATTCATTTGAACACCATTTCAAGGTATTAAACCTTGAAGATTTGAACCCAGACAGCACCACTTCTCTGGCAGGAGACTGCGAAGCCTTGCGCTAGAAATGCTGGTTTGAGTGGAAGAGCCTGTGGCTCTTCAGTTGTGGGTTAATCAAGGACCTGCCATGAGTCTCATTTGATAGTCCCGTGCTCTTTTCTTTAAACTGTGAGAGCTTGAGCTGTCTTGGTGTGGAGTGGCTGGAGGTGAGCACCGAGGATTACTGTTCTTCAGAATCAGGGATCTGAGGCTCATGTGCACAAGGAGGACTGTGAGGGCCAGCCAGTGTTATCCTTGTCACTGTAGACTGGAGGCAGAAAAGGCAAGGTTTCTGTCTGACAAACACACCTGTTTTGGTCTGGCTAGGAGGAGGTGATAGGAAAGGGAGTAAAACAGAAGCTTAAGTTACTCATTTGCCTTGGGGACCATTTCTAGCTATGTTAAATGGGCAGTTCCTGTCATATGTCTGTGGCTTTCCTGTTTTGTTCCTGGTTTGTTGGCTCCAGGCTATGCCTGCCAGTGACTTACAGCGGAGGTATGGGTTTTGATTTTGAACTTGATGTGGCGGAAGACATCTGCACTGTGTTTGCCAAAGTGAATGGTACATGGGAAGCATGCCAGTAGGGGCATATCTTCCCTTGAATTTTTAGCAGTGTTTTTTACCACTGGCAGTAAATAGTGCTGCAAATCAGTGTCTAGTTAGACAGCTTGCAAAGGAAAGGGATGTTGTCAAGTGCTGGCAGAGCACATCCCCAAATAGTGGGTCCTACATCTGCTTGTGTTTCCTAGAGGAGATGTATTTTCTGACATTTTGTTCCTTCTCAAAGTTGTACAGCATAGGAGTGGTATTGTAACCTTTTATCTTTTGAATGTTCTCTGTAAGTGCAGACTGCTTTTCAGGGTTGTTTGAGGAACAGAGGAATAGCAGAGCATGGGTCTGCTGTGTGCATTGGAAATTTTTTGGTTCTGATACTTTCCTGATTAAACGTGTTGATCTTTCCTCTTCTTATCTGAACAAGGCTTTCTTTCTGGCCCACAGAGATGTTTTCATCCCCCAGGCAGTAGGTGCCGGTTTTGTTAGTCCTGACTGTGAGAGAACAGGTGGCTCTTCCTGGCTTCTCAAAGGCATGAATGGTAATGAATTCGCCTCGTGGTGGAGGTATGATTATTAGTGTGAGAAACAATTTGTCTATCCTAATCTTCTCAGATGGAAAGAGAAGGTCACACAGAGTTTTGTTCTCCAGAAGCTGCAAAGACGAAGTCCCTGGGAATGTCCCCCCACAGAATGGCTGCTTTAAGAAACCTCTTTTGTGTTTAATCCCCACTTGTGTTTCTGGCTTTAGGACAGAAAAAATGCTATTTGAACTCTACTTTCCCTGTTTAACTTGTTCCAGATACCTGTGCCCTTGCCTCAGTGCTGCTGTGGGCTCTGTGGCATTTCATAATGCTTGGGACCACAGAGCAGCCCCATGAATGGCGCCAGCCACCGTCAAAATTTTTAAGCTCAAGTGATCTGCAGTTGGCAGATTGTTCTCTCAGGGTAGGCTTGCTATTTGCACCTTGTGAAATTGGTCCTTGACCAAATACATGGTGGAAGAGGAACAGCAGAGCAGTGGGCTTGAATGCATGGAGGCTTAAACCTGCATATGAGGGCCTGCTTTCCAGATGCTGTGTTTTGCTACTGGCTGCACAAGCAGAACAGTGACTTGTACATGAAGCCAAAGCAGGCATTTTGTTGAGATTATTTTGGGGTTTTGTTTGTTTTGGTTTGCTTGGAGGGTTTTTTGGTTTGTTGGAGGTTTCTTGTTTTGTTTGTGGGTTTTGTTTTGTTTGTTAGCTTCCTATTTTGGCTGAACAGATTTACTAGAATTTACCTGTGTATTTTTACTTTTCTGAAGAAAATAGATTTATGCTAGCTGAAAGCTGTAACTATGCTTGTAAGTGTATTTCTGTCTGGATACATCTTTTCCCTGTGCTTAGGCAAGGCTTTAGGAGTCCTGTCATCAACAAAGTCCTCGGTATTGGCCCATGAGAGATATCCTCTTGAGTCAGTGGAAAACAGACACAGGAAAAAATGAAGGGAACCTCAAAACCTCAGTGTTCTGAGGGTGCCATAGGATTTAGCATCATGGATGTCTGAGGCCAGAGGAATTGGGTGCATGGATGTGTATTTGCACGTGCTTATTATTAGAGCATACTCTGCAAATGCCTATACCGGTAATGGTGCAAGTGACTGAGGACGACAGCGCCGACAGATGAGGCAGGAGAGTGGCCGTACCAGCTTCTGTGGCATTCATATCCACTTCTTGCACAGACTTCTGTGGGGGCAGACCTGAGCAAGCAAGTCCAATTCCTGCCCCTACAAGCACCCTCTTGCAGCTTATGCAGTTGAGGATGGGGTTTTAGGCAGCTTGACTGAATTGGGGAAGAGCGAGGGGAGACTACCTGGTTGGGGAGCAAGTTTAGTGAAGGGGAATGTAATGAAAAGTTCTTCAAACCACAGGCAGGTGCTATTTTTAGATAGAACTGGGCGTATGGCAAATGTTTTTGTAACGTATTTTGGCTTTAGCAAGCAATGCTGTAGCTTCTCTTGGGTCATTGTTTGCTAAACCTACAGAGAAGTCATTTCTGAGTAGCTGTGGAGATGCTTGAGTGTTTGGAGGGTTGTCATTTGTGGTCTTTTTGCATTGGTCTCTCCATCCCAACTCCCCTACTGCAAGGTCATGGTGAGTCTCAGGGTAGAGTAACAGTCCCAGCGGTGGTCAAACTTCTGGCAAAGTTGTGCTTATGATATTGCAGCTCCTTCTACAGGCATGACTGCTCCACATCACCTTTCCTTGCTTTGTAAGGTACTGGACCAAATACCCACACGGAATTTGAGGTAACACCCCTCCTTGTGTGTGCTCTTTTGTACTTTGATGCTTTCTGCTTGGGTGGATTATTTTGACCCCACGTTGTTCAGGGGGGAAAGAACTGGAACTGTGTAGCTAATAATGAAAATAAAACTACATATGACTAAATGAAGTTCTTGCACCTTTGTAAATATTGAAGAAGAATTCTATTGCTGTGTAATGACTGAATCTGTTAATTTATTAAACCACATGAAAATCAAAACCTGAGTCTGACTTTGTTACTGGTGTAGTGCTGTGAATTTCCCTCCAACCTGTCCCTGTCTCCCCTGAATTCTCCCACTCAAATGATGGCAAACTGTGTATACCCATGCAAGCATCTGTAACACCCCAAAACATTTAAATATGAGGTGGTAAATTGAGGTTCCTTTACTCTGGGTTGGCACATAGGAGAAATATCTGCAGTGGAGGAGAAGGTGAGTAGGGTATGAGAGGGTTTAGGTGGGGTCCTCCCAAAAAAGAGAGGTTACAGCCCAAAAATGCTTGGGAGTTTAGGGGGTGTGTTTGTTCAAAAAATATTGTAGTGGTTTTGGTTTGTTTGGTTTGTTGGATTTAATCTTTTTGTTGACTTTGTTTTTATGGTTTTTTAAATGTATTTTGATTTTGATTTGAGGGAGGATTGAAGTATTGAAAGAGGTAATACTTTCTTTGGGCTTTGTAGATGGTTACTTGGTGTTTGTGGTGGGAATTGTGGTGGGGGTTGTGTTAGGATTAATTGTATGGTTTGTTTTGGGTGTTTTTTTGTGTTTAATTTTAGTTGTAGGATTATTTTGTGTGGGTTGTAGGGTTGTTTTTTGTTTTAGTTGTATGATTTTGTGTGGTAGTTGTGTTGGGGGGAGGGGATTTTATGGTAAGATGTTTGTTGTGTTTGGTTTGTTTTTGTGGTTTGTTGTGGTTTGGTTTTGTTTTGATTAGGTTTTTGTAGTTTCTCCTGCTCCCTGCCTGGAAGCTGCTGGGGTCTGGTCCATTCAAGACAGGGGCCCAGGCCCACCTTTTTTATCTGTTCCCAGGCCAGAAGGAAAGAGGAAGATCCTGGGTTTCTTTCGTCTTTCAAACATGTTATTCACAGTGGCATGTCTAGTTTTCTAATGGCTGAAAGCTTTTCATCACTTCCCTAAATGTCTCCCATGCAAAAC
>NC_089705.1:1357102-1428961 GCF_031753505.1 Anomalospiza imberbis
GAAATCCAAGATTGAGCAGAGCTGGTTCCAATGGCCTAGGGCTGAGCCAGGAGTTGGAATTGTTCATCCCAAGAGCCAAGGGAGCTGGAATTGGCTGTTCCAGGAGCTGGAATTGGCTGTTCCAGGAGCTACCATTCCACGAGCCAAGGGAGCTGGAATTGCCATTCCAGGATCTGGAATTGCCCTTTCCAGGAGCCAAGGGCAGAGCAGGGCCAGGGTCCCCATCCTGTTCATGGTGCCAGCTCCCCCAAGGTCTGGAGCACCCAGCAGAGCTCCTCCAGCTGCCCCAGGAGCTGAAGCCCAAGGTCTCCTCACAACCAAACCCCCAGGGCCTCCCCAAGAGCACCCCCACTCTGCCTCCCAGCATCCCAGTCCGGGGAGAAATGCTGGGATTCCCTCAATTTAAAGAAGTGAGAATCTGGCTCTGCCACCACCCTTCCCCTTCCCCATCTCCTGCTTTCTGGGGAAGATGGTGCTGAGCAGGTGAAGGTGAGGACAGGGGGACAGTGGCAGGGCTGTGTCCGTTTGTGACAGCGAGGACTGAGGTGTCCCTTGGTGGGCACCCCAAGGTCATGGGCTGCGAGCTTTCGGGGTGAGCACGGGACATCCTGCCTCTGCCACCTCCTCGGTGGCACTGCCACCCAGACAGGGGACGGCAGTCAGCTCCGGGGACCAAAGGGACGCGATCCAAGCATCTGCAGGGGCAATCTGCCAAAACGATGTCCCGAAGGCAGGGAGGAGGGGCTGTCCCTGGGGGAAGCCCTTTCCTCCCGGGAGGAAGCACCACAGGAGCGTGTTCCCTGCACGGGGGGTGCGGTGCTCAGCCCTGGGGGGACTCCCCGTGCCTGGGGACCCCCGCAGCTCCCCGGGCCCAAATCGTCTGGGAAGGTCCAACCCGAGAAGCGGAGGGCTGGAGCTGGGGATGGGGGTAGAAGCGGTAGCTGAGAGGAGGACAGAGCAGGGGGAAAGGTGGAGGGGGCAGCGGTGACCCGGGACATGCAGGGGGTGGGTGCCAGGGTGCAACAGAGGTGCCGCCATGGGGGTTGATCTGAATGCCCACACTAAGACAGACAAGCCTTGCTCGGTGCCTCAGAACTGCTCCCCCAAATCCTCCCCTGAGCCCCCTGCCCCTGGGGAGGGTGGGCACAGACACCCCAAGCCCTCGAGAAGGACCCCACCGCAGCTGCTGCCAATTTTCACCCCCCCAAAAAACCCATCTGTCCCCGAGGCCACCACCATCCCCTGACCCCCCGGCCTCTCCACCTTCCCAGGGAGGTGCCCGGGGTGGGCACCTCCTTCCCAGGGTGGGCACCCAGTCTCCAGGGTGGGCACCAATCCTCGGGGTGGGCACCTGGTCCCTCGCCCCGGTGAGCCCGGGGCACCCTCCGCGGTGGCCCAGGGCCTCGGTGCCACCGCGGCACCTGCGCCCAGCAGCCGCTGGCCGCTCACCTGGTGCCAGCAGCGATCCCGGTACCGGTGCCGAGGCCGGTGGTGATGGTGACACGGAAGGTGATGCTGCTGCCGGGGCCGGTGTTGATGCTGCTGCCGGGGCCGGGGGCGATGGGATGTCTGTGCCGGGGGCGATGGGATGCCGGTGCCGGGGGCGATGGGATGCCGGTGCCGGGGGCGATGCCGGTGCCGCTGTTGATGCTGATTCCGGTGTCAGTGCCGGTGCCGACGGTGATGCCGGTGCCGGTGCCAGCCCGGCTGCCGGGAGAAGGATGCTCCGCGCTCGGCAGGAGCCGCGGGGAAGCCTCCGGCTCCAGGCGGCCCTGGGGCACCCGGGGCCGAGCCGCCGCCGCCGCCCGCCCAGCGCCGCCGCTCCCGCCCGGCCCGGCCCCCGCTCGGCGCGGGGGGGACCCAGCGCCGGCCCCGCCCGCCGCCCCCCCTCTCCCCCCGCCGCCGGGGCCGCCCCTCGGCCCCCCCCGGGCTGCTGTGTCCCTGCGTCCCCCCGCGCTGGCACGAGGGGAGGGAGGGCTGTGACATCCCCCCGGGTCCCAAGCTCGGGTGACTCTGCCCCGCTTGGACCCCCCAGCCCGGGCGGGGGCTCGCAGCCCGGCGTGGCCACCAGCCCTGCTCGGGGAAATGGGTAAATTTCCCTCCGATTTCCTCTGGATTCGGCTCCCCGGCTGCAGAGCCCCCCGGGGTGGGGGTGGGGGGGTGGGTTGAGGGGGCTCTGCTCCCCCACCAGGACAATTTGACCCCAACCCACACAGGTCCATTGAGTGCAGCCAAAATCAATGACAGGCTCCGAATCTTTGGGGGAGAAAAAAAAAAAAAATTAAAAAATCCCTGGCTGCACCCGTGTGGCATGTGGTGGGTGGGGGAGGGGGCGGGGGGCTGGGAGACCCTGGCTGCGGCTGGCAAATCCAGCGGATCCCGGCACAGCCCCGCGCTGTGCCCTGCACGGGGGCTGTCCCCGCTGGAAGGACGCTGGGCACTGCCTGGGCGCGGAGCAGATGCCACCAGCTGCTCCTGGCCTGACACCGGTGTCACCTTGAGGGGGGACACGGCCAACGCCGAGGGTGTGAGGTGGGGTCCTCACCCCCATCCCCAAGCTGGGTCAGGGCAGCGAGGTGGGGGAGGCAGAGTGGGAATTAAAACCGACTGGAATTCCACCCAGGAGCAGTAACCATCTCCCAGCGCTTCCATCGGCATCCCTGCCGCCTGGGAAACCCGTGGGGTTGGTGAGAGGCTCCAAAATGTCCCTCCTGGCCCTGAAGGCGGCTGTCCCCAGGGCTGGGGGAGCGGGGTGTACTTTGGGAGGGACCCCCGCGGATGACGGGGTCCCCATCCCTGCAGGGGGACGCTGCTCCCAGCAGGAGCGGGGCTGGGGCGTGATCCCAAATTCCCGGCTCTGGCCAAGCTCCTCTCGCTGCCGATGGCCACGGGCGATGCTCAGCACCTGGAGCGCGGTGTCCATCCCGTCCCTTCCCCTGGAGCCCGCGGGCCATGGGGACACCGCGCTGGCTGCTCCGGGCACGGCCGGTGCTGCTGGCCCGGCACGGGCGATGCTTCCCTGAGCCCCGCACCCACCAGCGGGACAGCCCCGGCGGAGCCGGGGGAAGCGACACGGACAGGCGCCACCAGGACACGGCCGGTGCTCGAGTCTGGTACCCCCGTACCCCAAAATCTCTGCAGGGGCTGCGGCCACCGCCCCGGGCAGCCAGGGGAGGGACGTTGGTGGCGCTGGCCACTCACGCGTGGTGACGGGCGAGTGGCAGCTCCCGCGCGGCCGGCGGGGAGCGGAGCCTTCGCCAGCCGCTATTTTTAGCTGCTCACGCTCCGCTTTCTCCTTGACTGTCTCCCCTCTCCGGAGCAGTCTCGGGCCGAGCAGCGGCGATGTTTTATCCTGCCTGGCACCCGATCGGATGTGACACTGCTGTCGCGGGCCGAGGGGACGGCTGGGAGCGAGGGAGGGGATGCTGTGGGCATGGGAAGGGACAGGAGGAGAGCCCGCTGTGATTCGGAGCACCTTGGAGAGTTCTCCCTCTCTCCTGCTCCCGAGCGGCCCCGGCGGATGCTCTGTCCTGGGACAGCTGAAGGGCAGCCACACCGCATGAATTTCCTGCAAGGCTGACCAATTCCCTCCCCGTGTGATCCTTTGGGATGGCTGGGCTGGAGGAGCTGGGGAAACTGAGGCACACCAGAGGTGTGTGTGTCCCTCCCATATCCTGCCAGTGCGGTGCTGACACGGAATAACCTCTCCCAACCCCCCTGCATCCAGGGCGTGCTGAGCAGCAGCAGCCCAGAGCCCCAGCTGGAGCTCCCAGAACTCTTGGGCTCAAACCCCAGGGATTCAGGACAGCAGCTGGGAGGGGAAAATGATTCCAAAATTATTCCCTGCTCAGGCAGCTCCCACTGGGAGCTAGTCCAAGGCAGGGCTGTGGTGCTGGGTGCTGCCCCAGCGTGGGGGCAAAGGCTGCTCTGAGCTCTCTCTGCTCTTCCAGCTGCTGCTCTGGGGCTTTGCAGACCTTTGGTTCCTCTTCCCAGGGTGCTCCCAGCAGGATGAGCTTTCCTGCTGATGAGGGGCCTAACATATATAATTGGTGCCCTCCCGAGCTTTGGGAGAGCCCCTGATTGACCCAGCAGGGGTGTGATGCCAGCGAGGATGGGCTCAGACTGCTCCCCGCTCTGCTCTGCTCTAAATCCCATTTCCCCCTAAGAACCCAGGATCCAGAACTGGGAGAAAATCGGTCTGGAAGAATCTGTTCTCCTGCTGCTGCTGCCCAGCTGCTTTATCTCCCTGGGGCAGGAGGGTCAGTAAACCCCACGGACCTTCGGGCTGCTGCAGGTCCGGGGCAGCTCCTGGCATTCCTGGAGGCAGCAGGGAGGGAGCAGAGCTGTTTTCTTCTCCCCTGCCCAGCACTGCAGGCTCTGATCGGGGCTAAAAGTCACTGCTGGGGGAGAGCAGCCCTTTGCTGTTCCTCTTTTAGACTCATCTTTCCGATTTCCAGCCCGACTGAGCCCCTGCTTGCCTGCTGGGGACACAGGTGACGTGCAGGGAAGGTTATTCCTGAGCCCAGGGGCTGCGTCAGTGCCTTGGCTAAGGTGCTATTTTGGGACATGGGTCACAGGGTTTGGGGACCTGCAAGTTGTTCCCTGGCTGAGGGCTGGGACTTTCCATGAGCTCCAGCAGGACACGGCCTCGAGGCCACCCTGGAGTGACGGAGGTGGCTCCTGAGGGATGGACCTGCAGGAAACGCCCTTGGCCCTCAGGGAAAACCTTCCTGCCTGTGGGATCTCAGGGCCCAAAGGCAGCGAGAGCATTTCCTTGCCGCAGGATTTCAAAGCAGAGGGAAAATGCCAGCAAACATCTCCCAGGGAGAAGATTTGTCACCAGGCAGGCTGGGGCGTCACACTGAGCAGAGAGTCTGGACATCTCGGAGCTGCAGCAGTGCCCTTCCCAGGCACCCTCCGTGCTCCAGGACTCTGCCATCTGCATCCCAGTGTGCTGCTCCGCCCTGTCCTTAGCAGGGCACAAGGATTCTGCAGCTCCATCTGCCCCCAGGACACCAGGGAGCTTTTGGAGATCCTCCCCCCTCGGCGTGTGCCCGGCCCAGAGCATCCTGCCCCGGTGGGGCACAGCACACGAGTTGCTTTTCCTGATTTTATTCCCTAGTTCAGGCTGTCAGGGCAGCTGGAATATCTGCAGTGAGTTGCACAGGTCTTTGCAACTCATCTGCAGCCTCGCTGTCCCCGGCAGAATGGAAAATTTCAACCAAAAGAATGATTTGTTGCTGTTTTTGCAGCAGCAGAAGCTCCTTCCTGACCCAAAGGTGAGGTGGATCCTGCAGCGAGATGCAATCCCAGCCCGAGGCTCATCCTGCTGCCAGTTCATCACAGGAGCTGTGGGAAAAAAGGGCCACTGAATGACTCAAAGTGCCTCTCCTGGGGCTCAGCCACCAAAATATTCATCCCCTGCCCCGGTGGACCAGCAGAACGTGCAAATTATTTCTGGGAATTAGCTCAGGAAACCACCTTGCCTGTGCATTGGCTCTGATACTGGCTGAAATCCCAGTTTTCTGGGCAGGAGTGAGCCCAGGCAAGGTCAGGACAGCTCAGAGCAGCACAGCGGGGCTTGGGAAGAGTTGTGATGGGGTGAGAAGAGCTGGGATGGGGTGGGAAAAGCTGGGGTGGGGTTGGAAAAGCTGGGGTGGGGTGGGAAAAGTTGGGGTGTGGCAGGATTTGCCCCGTTCTTGCTTTAAGGGGCCAGATCAGGGCGGCAAGGGGAGTGTGGGGAGGAAAGGTGTGCTGGAGTTAACTGAGCAGAGAGGCAGCATCCCCAAAAAAATGTGTTCATGGGCAAAAAAAGAAGCGCTCAAATCTATTCTTCACGCTCCAGTAACTTCCAGATGCCTGGATGGGGATGTGGAGCCTCACAAACACCTCCCGGCTCGGGGCAGCGCCTTGTGCCTCCTGCCTGTGCACAGAGGGGGGACGGCCGCCCCCAGAACTCGGGGGTTTCACCAAACCCACCCGGTTGCAACCCCTGAGTGCCCAGCTGAGCGCAGAGACCCTGCAAACCGGCCCGAAAACTGTGAGGAACCTCCAGGTGGGCAGACAGGGAGTGGCCACGGCCCGGGGCTACCGGGAGATGCGGGCACCGCCCGCAGCCCTGCCCGCAGCCACGGGGATTTGTGCACAGCTCCCAGCGCCCGGGCTGGGCTTTTTTTATCCCTGGCTGCTCTTACGTTGACATTCTTAGCTGTGCCACTGGCTCCAGCGCTGCTCGCTAACCCCTTTTACAGGCGGCTAAATTTAGCCCAGGCAGCCAAGCAAAATCTGCTCGGCACGGCCACGTGGGGCTTGGCAGCGCCGCCGCAGCCACGCCGGCCCGGGGGGGCTGCCAGCACCGGGGGGACACGGCCAGCTCCGTGCTGGTGGCATCTGGCACCCCGCGGTGCCCCAGCGCCGCCCGGGTGACCGCTGCTGCTCCCGGCGGGTTGCAGTCGCTTCTCCCCGCCTTGCAGCGCCGGGTCTGCTCCCACCCCGCGGTTTTCTGCGCTTCTCCCACCCATCGGGAGCATCTGGAGATGGTTAGGATCCCCGATCCTGGAAAAACACGGTGGAAAAGGCCGGCTGGCTGCTGTGGCTAACAAAGAACAGCCCTGGGAGCCCCGGGGTGCAGGCAGCAAAACCAAAATCCACAGAGGGCTCATCTGCACCCCACAAAGGCTCTGCAAAGCGGGGACAGGGCTCGGGGGTGGGCTCAGCTCGGCTCCTGCCTCTCCTGTCAAACAGGGATATTTCTGCTGGATCCATGAACTCATTAAGCAGACACTGATCTAATTGTCTCCACGCCGCCACTTGTGAGGCTTTTTCTCTCTCTTTTTGGTTTTAACTGGCAAGAACGAGGTGGAAGGTCGAGCAGGGAAGCCTAATTGGGTCTGCATGGCTCATTAACCGTTCTCCGAGAGGGAGAATCGTTAAGGCTGCAGATGAAGAGGCTCAAAAACCGCACGTGCCTTGGGCAGCTCTCCCAAATTTACATCCCCACAGCATTGCCCTGCCTCCTGAGCACCCAGCTGGAGATGTCCTGTCAGCCAGGGGACATGGGGAATGCGTGGAGGGGCTCAGGGGGGCTTGTGAGGGAGTTTGGAGGAAGTCTGGTGACTTTGGGTGGCTTTGGGTGATGTTGGGTGATGTTGGGTGGCTTTGGGTGACGTTGGGTGGCTTTGGGTGACATTAGGTGGCTTTGGGTGGCTTTGGGTGACATTGGGTAACTTTGGGTGGCTTTGGGTGATGTTGGGTGGCTTTGGGTGACATTAGGTGGCTTTGGGTGGCTTTGGGTGATGTTGGGTGGCTTTGGGTGACATTAGGTGGCTTTGGGTGGCTTTGGGTGATGTTGGGTGGCTCTGGACACCAGGAAAGAAAATTGAGGGGCTCAAGTCTTGAGAGTCCAAGCAGGAGCAGGCAGAAGGTAAGGGAAGAAGCAGCTCGTCCTGCCAGGTGGACCAAGGACGCCTTCAGAGCAAGGTCTCACCCTGCTGCTTCCTCCTGCAGGCTCCCCCCCGCCACCTCTGCGACTCAGACCCTTGGGGAAGAAATGCAGCTCACGGTGGAGTAACCCCCCAAATTTTCCACCTCATGAGAGACCCAGTGGTTGTGACAGCACAGAATCTCTGCTGTGACACCGCCATCCATCACCAGGCAGGCGTCTGGGCACTGCCAGGAGAAAGACAAACAGCATCTGTCCGAGCTCAGTGGGGAGACACCGCAGCTTTCCCAGCCTGTGCCTGTGTCTGGGAGCCCAGGATAAGCCAGCACTCAAGGACAGCGTTTCCAGCCCTTCATCCCTCTGGATGGGAGGGGCTGTGGGGAAAAGACCCCAGCATGATGACAAGGGACAGGTTTAGTGACGGCCCCTCAGCCTCCGTGTCACCACAGTGGCCTTTACGACATCTCAAAGTGGCAAAAGGTCCTTGAAGAGGCCCCCAATTGCTCAGTGACTTTCCCAGAAGCGATGCCAGAGGGTGGGGAGGCTGTCAGAAGGCTCAGAGGGTTTTCTGGGCCTCCATCAGGCTCCTGTGCTGGACAGCTCTGCTCCATCAGGCTCCCAGGGAATGGGCACGGCCCCGAGGCTGCCAGAGCTCCAGGAGCATTTGGACACCGCTCCAGGGATGCCCAGGCTGGGATTGTTGGGGTGTCTGGGCAGGGACAGGAGCTGGGATTGATGATCCTTGTGGATTTCCAGCTCAGGATATTCTGTTATCCACAATTCTGGGATTTGAGATGTTCTGGGCTGGGAAGACAGGAGGGTTCTGGTGGATGAAATGACAACAAAGGAGCTCAGGCACAGAAGGTTCTGCAGATTCCTGCAATGTTCCTCCTGAAAATCATCCCCCTCATTTCCCCTGGCTCTGAATGCTGGCTCCTGTGACCCTGAGCACCCTGGCTGGCTGTAATTAAAGGCCGAGCACTTGCCCGTTGCTCCTGTGTCTCTGTTTATTACAGAGCAGCTTAGTGGAAAACCAATTCCCCGCCTGCCTCAGAGGCATCCTCGGACCAGGGGAAGGGGCTGCTTCCATCTCAGCCCTTTTGCACTCATTCTTCCCATCCCAGCCTGGCTTTGTGCCTGTCCCCATTCTCACCTGGGGGCTTCAGACCCCGAGGGAGGCAGCAGAGCTGAGCAAAGGCTCTTGGGGGCTCCACTCCTGCCTCTCCTTGCAGCACAGGGTGGGTAGGGGGACCCCCAATCCCCAAGGCTGGGATGTGCCTGATTGAAGCTGGGGGCTGAGGGGAAGGATCCTGTGTGCCCTAAATCCCACCCTGGAGCCCCCAGGATGCCAAAGGCAGGGCAGCCCCACACACCAGGGGTTTGTCAACCCCAAACCCGTCACCCCAAAATTGTATCTTGTGCCATGGCTGCATTTCCCTGTCTAGACAATGCTTTGGAGAACACTGCTGGCTTTAGCTGCTTTTCCAAATGCAGACCCAATTATTAATTATTATTAATTGCTCTAATGTAGGTTTATCCATGACTAGCAGGGCTTGGGAGCAGCAGGATTCCTGCTGGCTGCACCCACAGCTAAGCTGGTATTGTCCCAGATACAGTCACATGAGAGCATTTGTTTTCCCAGGCATCCCTGGCAAGCTGCTCCTCTCCTGCTCCCCCGGCCCTACAATCCCCCCACGGGGGCAGAAATGGGGCCCTGAGCCCTAATGAACCATATCTGAGGTTTTGGGTGCCCTAATGAATCACACCGGGAGAAAGGTGCCTGGGGGATGCTGAGGGATGCAGGAGAAGAAGCACAGGGGAGGCAGAGGGGGAAGAAAAGGTGTTTTCTTGGATACAGGGATGCTCCCAGCAGTGGGACACGGGCTGGCATGGCTGGAGGCAGCCCCATGTCTCTGAGCTCTGGTGACATCCCGCATTTCCCTGGGTGCAGGGCCAGGTGAAACTGGTCTGTGCGGGGCCCGTCAGGGCTCTGTCACTTGTGACACTGCTGTCACAAGGCTGTCACAGCGCTGGTCCCGCCCGGCCCGGGGCGGCCCTCGCTGCCCACAGCCCCTCCCGGGAAGGGGACATCGAGATGGGGACATCGACACGGGGACACCGGGGGGCTGATGCTGGGGATGGTGGCAGTAGGGTGGCCTCTGGTGGGGGACAGCGCTGCCAGGCGGGTGGGGACCCTCTCCCTGCTGGCAGCCGTGCCCGTGGCGCTCCGGGAGCGGCAGGGACGGAGCCCGGTGACCGTCGCCGGTGTCCGGCAGTGCCTCACTCCGGCACTGCCATCTGGTGGCATCATCAAAGGGACCAGGGGACAGTGGCGGGGGCGGGACTGGTCCCTCCAGGGTGCATGGAAGGATTCCTGCTCCTGGCGTGCCAGCGAGCTCATGTGCCTGCAAAGACAGCAGGACCGAGGGGACAAACACTTGCCCGGCCAATTTGTCCTTCCCGAGGCGACAGGGACTGAAGGACATTCCCGCTGCGGGTGTCACAGGGCTCTGACACCCAGCCAGGAGGAGATGGGAGCTGCCAGACCCCCCTGGCCCGTGCTGGGGCTGTGTCAGAGCCAGCCCGCGGTGTCCCGGGGCCCGGGGCGCTGCCAGACCCGTGCCCGGCGCAGGATGTGCCCGCACAGGCTCAGTGCCTCCGGAAAGGAGAAACCGGCGAGCAGCTGAGATCAGAGCGCAGTTTTCAGGTGCTGACCTCTTCTTGTTGCAGGGCTGTGCCCTGCCAGCAGATTTTGGGAGCCCACAGAAGCTCGGATAATCCTTTAGTGATTTGTGCCAAATCTGCTGATCAGGGGCCAAAACCCGGAGCTTTACCTCTGGAGCAAGAAGTGTGACACCCTCCTCTTCCTCAAGGACACAGGGGACATGTGTCCCCAGCCCTGTGCCCCCAAGCCTGCTGCTGTCACATACTCACGGACTTTCTCCTCTGTCTAAATTTAGGGTCTGGAAGTGGGCTGGCACCACCCGGTTTATCCCAGCCCCTGGATTATGCATGGCAGAGCACTCACTGCCCTGGAAGGTCATGCCAAGCTCTGGCTGGGCAGGAAGAGCAGGAAAAACCTGCTCTGTGCCATCCTCAGCCCCCTGAGCCAGGTCTGGCCCTGCAGGGGAGTGGGTTCAGGCTGCTGGGTCTGCTGGGAGTGGTGGGAATGCTGCAGCTGGAAGGTGTGGTGTCAAATCCAGCAAGAAGGGCTCCTGCAGGAGAAAAAGACAAGATTAGGTAAAACACGGGTCCATTGTTCCACGAGGTGGGGAATGGCTGAGGCAGAGAAAAGGAATCCTGCCTTTGCCTCTTGCTAGCCTGGTTCCAGAGAATCCAGAGATCCCGTGGGGAAAGGCTGCACCAAGGAAGACAGATCCTCGATGGGACAGGATTCAGACCAGGGCATGCTTCAGCAAACTGAAAACCATTTTAGTCCTGCTGGGATGCCTCGAGTGGCGAGGGAGGGGCTGGTGGCATTGTGAGGCCGCTCTCAACAGCCTTTCACTGATCCTGGGGATGGAGAGAAGAGTCTGGAAGGCTGGAGGAAACCAAATGTCACTTCCACCTTCCAGAAGGGCAGGGAGGACTTGGGGAACTGTGGACGCATCAGCCTCACCTCAGTCCCGAGGAAGGTGGTGGAGCTAATCCTGGGAAGCATTTCCAGGCACATTTAGGATGACAGATCAGGGGAAACCAAGCTCAGCCAACCTGACAAACTCCTCCAGTGGCTTGGTAGAGCAGTGGGTGTTTCCATGTGTCAGTGAGATCCCCCAAACCTCTCTCCAGGCTGATCAGCCCCAGCCTCCCAGCTTTTCCTCATACATGGGGTACTCCAGACCCTTAATTACCCTGGTGGCCCTTTGCTGGAGTCTCTCCAGATCGCCCATGTCTCTCCTGTTCTGGGGAGCCCAGAGCCCAGTGGACAAAACACTGCAGGGTGGCCTCACCATGCTGACCACGGGATCCCCTTGCTCGGCCTGGTGCAGCCCAGGACACCTCTCACCTTCTGCAGAAGGGACTTGCTGCTGCCTCGTGCTCCCCCGGTGCCCAGCAGCACCCCCAGGGCCTTTCCCGGAGCTCTTTTCCAGCTGAGTGACTGCCACCACATATTGGAGTCTGGAATTGTTCTCCACAGCGCCAAAACTTTGCTCTTTCACCTTGCTGAACTTCCTAAGGCTCCAGTCAGCCTCCCAGTGCCTGAAGGGGCTCCAGGAGAGCTGGAGAGGGACTGGGGACAAGGCCTGCAGGGACAGGACCCAGGGAATGGCTCCCAGTGCCAGAGGGCAGGGATGGATGGGATCCTGGGAATTGGGAATTGTTCCCTGGGAGGGTGGGGAGGGGCTGGGCTGGAATTCCCAGAGCAGCTGTGGCTGCCCCTGGATCCCTGGCAGTGCCCAAGGCCAGGCTGGACACTGGGGCTGGGAGCACCTGGGACAGTGGGAGGTGTCCCTGCCATGACAGGGATGGGGAGGGAAGGGATTTAAGGTCCTTTCCAACCCAAACCTTTTTGGAATTCCATGACCCCTTCCCACGGGCTGCTTCTAGCCCAGACAGGGCTCCTGACCATCCCCCCCCAGTCCTGGTGATGTCCCCATGGTGCGAGTGGGGTCCCCTCGGCGGTAACCGGGGACGAAGGGGAGACGAAGGAGGATGAGAGAGGGAGGGGTATGGAGAGGATGGAGAGGGGGCTGGAGTGAGGATGGAGGCGCCATGGAGGAGCTCCCCTGCGGTCGGGATGGGGCCAGGACCCCCCTTTGCTCTCTCTCCGCCGCCGTAGGGGCCGCCCTGGGGGAGGTGTGGCGGGCGCGGCCGCCCCGAGCTCCCCGGTCCGGGCGGAGCCAGGGCGGCGGCGGCGGCGGAGGGCACCGGGAGTCAGGAGAGGGAGCCGGGAGCGGCAGCAGCACGATGGGGGCCTGCCTCGGGGTCTGCTCCCTGCTCAGCTGCGTGAGTGCCCGCCCGGAGCGGGGGGAGCGCGGGGCACCGGCGCTGTCGCGGTGTCGCAGCGGCGGGCGCGGCCCAAGGCGGGCGAGTCGCGGCCGCTGCGCGTCCAGGGAGAGCCGGGGAGGGCTGAGGGACACCCCGGGGATGTGCCCCGCTACACCCGGACGCGGAGGGGTCCAAGGGATGCCGGGGGGGTGATGCAGGGTACCCCTGGGGGGTGCACCCTGTGTACGCAGGGGCTACGGGGGACCCCCGGCAGGACACACCCTGGATATGGGTGGATGCAGGGGACCCCCGGAGGATGTTCCCTGCCCTGCGTAGCCGGGGGGATGCAGGGGACCCCCGGAGGATGCACCCTTGTGTACAAGTGGGATGTGGGGCACACCCAGGGGTTACACCCCTGTATATGGGGGGGGGGTTCAGGGGGTGCATCCCTCGGTGTCTGGAGAGCTGTGGGGGATTCTCAGAACAGGGAATCCCACTGAGGCGGGGTATCCATGGGAGACACAGAGAGCTCACTCCTGAGAACTCTGGGGCCCATGGTGGAGGGGAATGGGGTGGCAACGGGGTGGGTGGTGCACCCCAGGGTGCCTGGGGGAGGTGGGAAGCCAGAGCAGTGATGTCCTGCTGGCCCTGGAGGGGTGGGGGGTTCTGGCCTCACCATGCAATGAGAGGCTGGGGGTCCTGCCTGGTTCCCTCTGCTGAACCCCAAAATGGGGATGAAGGAAGAGAAGGAGCTGGGGCAGGGGGTGCAGGGGCTGCGTGTGGGGTGCCATAGCCAAGGGTGGGTGCAGGATGTGTGATTTGGGGTGTCATGGGCCAGGGCAGGAGCAGGGTGTGTGATTTGGGGTGTCATGGGCCAAGGCAGGTGCAGGCTGTGTGATTTGGGGTGCGATGGCCCAGGGCAGGAGCAGGGTGTGTGATTTGGGGTGCGATGGCCCAGGGCAGGAGCAGGGTTTGTGATTTGGGGTGCCATGGCCCAGGGCAGACACAGGGTTTGTGATTTGGGGTACCATGGCCCAGGGTACCTGCAGGGTGTGTGATTTGGGGTGCCATGGCCCAGGGTACCTGCAGGGTGTGTGATTTGGGGTGCCATGGCCCAGGGCAGACACAGGGTGTGTGATTTGGGGTACCATGGCCCAGGGTACCTGCAGGGTGTGTGATTTGGTGTGCCATGGCCCATGGCAGGCCCAGGCTGAGCATTCAGGGTGCTGTGCCCCGTGACGTGGAGTGTGTGTTTCGGGTGACGCAGGCACCTGCCCACACCGGCACTTCCTGCCCTGGTGGTGCCTCACCTGTGGGCACGGGGCCAGGGCAGGGTTGTGGAACCAGCCTGGGAGCTGCTGGCCTGGAAACCTGGGAATGGGACCTGTTTTGCAACTTGACCTCCGAGTGCTGGAGGTTTAACGAACAGGATGTTTGGAAATGAGCGATGGGAGGGAGGGTGGTCTGCAAGGCCTCCCCTCTGTAACACATTCCTGTGCTTTTCCTTATGGACAGGTATTGGGAAAGCAGGGAGTTACTCCAGAGCAGGCCTGTGGAGGTTTCTGTATGAATTCTGGATTTTTTTTCCTCCCTAAAACCTGTTGTAGCTCAGACTGTGGTAACAGTAGAGTCTCTGTATAGGTTTAATTTTCCTGTTCCTTCCTGTGGAAGCTGTTCATGAAGGGGCTGGTTTTGTACAGGTCTGAGCTGAAGAACAACACTGAAAAAACCCTAAACCGAATGAAACATTCCCCCTAGTCTGTGTAATTATTAAAAAGAATTACTTTTAACAAGCTTTTGTTTAATTTTGTTGTTCCTTCTGGTGGGCCTGGTTGGTGGGGCTGTTCTAGCACCGGTCTCAGCTGAAGAACCACAACACTGAAAAAAACCCAAACCAAATTGAACAACCGCCCTAGTCCTTTTTTTTTTTTAATTGTTATTTTTAACAAGAGCATCCTAACACCTTCTGCTCTGCCTGCATCCATTGAGTCACAGCACCACGAGATTGCCAAGCCCTTCCTTCAGCACTTTCCCACTAAAACCCTACAAGCTGCTCCTGAGTGAAACCTTGAATCACAAAAGGAGAATTTCTCTGTCCTTGCCTCCTGTGGGTCTCCAAGCTTTCCCCACGGCTGCCAAGAGCTTTGTGGTCATTCTGAGCTGCCTTCCTGGGTGACAGGGTAGGGGTTACCAGCAGAAGGCTGCCCCAGCCAAAGAAAACCCTGGAGGCTTGGACAGTCCTTAGACACCCCCTGGGGACACTCAACCTCGTGGTACCAATCCAAAGCCACCTGCCAGGCAGGAAGGCCACCAGCTCCCCAGGCTGTGGGGATGTGGTGGGATTGGTGCTGATTAACCTGCCCGCTCATTAATTTGGCAGCAGAGAAACACCGGCTGCCTGGCATTGCTTTGGGTTGACTCACTCTCGGTGTACCTGGGACTGCTGGGGTGAACACAGCTGGCAGGTGTGGTGGTGGGGTGGTGTAGTTGGGGTGGTGTTACTGGGCTGGTGTAGTTGGCTTGTTGTTGTTGGGGTGGTGTAGTTGGGGTGCTGTAATCGGGCTGGTGTTCTGGTTTGAAAGCAAAGCCAGTGAGAGACTCCAAGTCAGAAATACAATTTATTAGGAAAAGGGAAAAGGAAACAAAATCCATGCAATAGCACAAATGGAAAACCACTGACAGAATCAGAATACAACCTGACACCCCTTTGGCCAGCGTGTTGGTAGCCATCCAAATCGGAATGGCTGCAGTCCTCCTGGAGTGGCAGATGTGGTTCTGTTGGAGCAGTGATCCCGTAGAAGGCTGTAGTCTTCCTCTGAAGGTCCAGGGGAAAACCCCAGCTGTTCCTCTCAGGAACCAGTGGAAAGGCTGAGTCTGGTGTCCCAAAACCCAGATTATATCCAGGTAGGAATGCTTGGCTCCTCCCTCTGGGCAGAGCATCTCACAATGGGATGCTGTAACTTTTATCAGTCACACAGTGACATTCAGTAACCTGTTATCAGCAGATGTCTCCCCTGAGGGAGAATTGGTTGTGGAAGAGATAAGGAAAACTGCCCAATTAACAGAAGACAACTGCCATACAGATGGTAATGGAATACAGCTTGTCTTTCAATCTGGGACAGCTGGTGTAGTTGGGTTGGTGTTGTCAGGTTGGTGTTATTGGCTGTGGGTCATTGCTATTGGGGTGATGCTGGGTGGGTGTTTTTGGGTTGGAGTTGTTGTGGTGATGTAGTTGGGCTGTTGTTGTTGAGGTGGTGTAGTTGGGATGATGTAATTGGGGTGGTGTAGTTGGCTTGGTGGTGTTGGGGTGATGTTGGGTGGATGTTCTTGAGATGGTCCTGGGGTGACATAGTGGGGCTGGTGTTGGCTGAGTGTTTTTGGGTTATGTCGGGCTGGTGGAGTTTGGTTGGTTGTGTTGGGCTGGTGTTGGTGTAGTTGGGCTGTTGCTTGGGTGGTGCAGTTGGGTTGGCAGTGTGGCTTGGTGGTTTGTGGTGATGTTGGGTGGGTATGTTTGAGTTGGTATTGTTGGGGTGGTGTAGTTGGGTTGGTGTTGGGTTGGAATTGGGCTGATGTTGGTGTGGTGTAGTTGGGCTGTTGTTGTTGGGGTGATGTAGTTGGGATGATGTAATTGGGGTGGTGTGGTGGGGTTGGTGGTGTGGGTCAGTGTTGTTGGGGTGATGTTGCTAGATTGGTGTTGAATTGAAGTTGGGCTGATGTTGGTCTGGTGTAGTTGGGCTTTTGCTGGGATGATGTAATTGGGGTGGTGTGGTGGGGTTGGTGGTGTGGGTCAGCGTTGTTGGGGTGATGTTGGGTGGCTGTTTTTGGGTTGGTGTTGTTGGTTGTAGTTTGGTCAGTTGTGTTGGGCTGGTGTTGGTGTAGTTGGGTTGTTGGGGTCGTAGAGTTGGGATGATGTAACTGGGCTGCTGTAGTTGGGCTGGTGGGGTGGGTTGGTATTCTTGGGGTGATGTTGGGATGGTGTTGTGGTGGTGGAGTTGGGATGATGTAATTGGGGTGGCATAGTTGGGTTGGTGGTTTGTCTTGGTGTTGTTAGGGTGGTGGTTTTGGGCTGGTGGTGTTGGACTGGTGTAGTTCGGTCAGTCATGTCAGTCTGGTGTTGGTGTAGTTGGGCTGCGGTTGGGGTGATGTTGGGCAGGTGTAGTTGGGTTGGTGTAGTGGGGTTGGTGTTGTTGGGTTGGTGTTGGGTCAGTGTTGCTGGGTTGGTGTAGTGGGGTTGGTGTTGTTGGGTTGGTGTTGGGTTGGTGGGTTTGGGTTTGGGGTGATGTTGCTGGAGGATATTTTTTTGGGATGGTGGTGCTGGACTGGTGTAGTTTGATAAGTTGTGTTGGGCTGGTGTTGGTGTAGTTGGGCTGGTAGAGTATGGGTGCTGTTGTTGGGGTGAAATTGTTGGGGTGCTGTTTTTGGGGTGATGTTGCTGGGTGTTGTTATTTTGATTCTCTTTTTGAGGTGTTCTCTTGGTGTATTAGGGGTTCTGTTTTTGGGATGCTGTTGCTGTATGGGTGTATTTGGGGTGCTGGTTTTGGGTGCTGTTGCTGTATGGATGCATTGGGGGTGCTGTTGCTGTATGGGTGTATTTGGGGTGCTGTTTTTGGGGTGCTGTTGCTGTATGGGTGTATTTGGGGTGCTGTTTTGGGGTGCTGTTGCTGTATGGGTGTATTTGGGGTGCTGTTTTTGGGGTGCTGTTGCTGTATGGGTGTATTTGGGGCCCATGTGGTGTTTCCCTGCTCCTGGTCTGGCCACGCTCTCCCGGCCTCCTTGCAGGGAGGGATTGGGAGCAGCCCTGATGTGCGAGTCCCACTGAGGTGAGCTGGACTCAAGGAGGAAGTCAGTAGTGAAACCGGAGAGTTTAATCATCCACCAGAGCTGAAAACCGACACTTCCTCATTAACCCCCGGCTCTCCTGCTGCTGCAGCCACTTCCCTCACTGGCTTTTTCCATCCTGCTCTTTGTCTCTTCACCGTGTTCACATTTTGGGGCAACTTTCAAAATCTTTAGAAGGAGAATCAGAGTGCCCAGCACTGCTGGGAGTGTCTTCCTTGCTGTTAACCATTGTGTTTTAAAGAAAACGACTGAAATCGGGAGTGCCAGGCAGCTGGAGGGGTCAGTGTGTGGCACAAAGAGTTCCTTGGCTTCACTGCGAAGGAGCATTCAGAGAGTGATCCTAAAAGGATATCCTAAAAAGAATCCACAGGATTCCCGTGTTATGGGACAGAGCAGTGGGATGGGGGTGCCGTATTCCATTACCTCAGCGGCTGCAAGAGCCTGTGAAACCTGAAATACAGCCAGGGAGTTTGGCTGTGTAAGAGTCATCCTGTAAAACAAACCTTCAGGGATGCTGCGGGCTCACAAAATTGTGCCTGCTGGAGAGAGCCCAGAGGAGGCCATGGAGCTGCTCCAGGGCTGGATCCCTTCTGGAGCCAGGCTGGAAGAGCTGGGGGTGCTCCCCTGGAGAGGAGAAGGCTCCAGGGAGAGCTCAGAGCCCCTCCAGGGCCTGAAGGGGCTCCAGGAGAGCTGGAGAGGGACTGGGGACAAGGCCTGCAGGGACAGGACCCAGGGAATGGCTCCCAGTGCCAGAGGGCAGGGATGGATGGGATCTGGGGAATTAGGAATTGTTCCCTGGGAGGGTGGGGAGGGGCTGGGCTGGAATTCCCAGAGCAGCTGGGGCTGCCCCTGGATCCCTGGCAGTGCCCAAGGCCAGGCTGGACACTGGGGCTTGGAGCACCTGGAACAGTGGGAGGTGTCCCTGCCATGGCAGGAGATGGAATGGGATGGTCTGAACCCCCAAATCCACACCTTCCTAAACAACACCAAACCTCATGATTTTCCTGTCCAGATCTGCTGATTTTGGGACTGGTGCTTTTTGTTTCAGTTGGCACTGAAAGAGGAGGAGCTGGAGGTGTGGATGGAGCACCGAGGGGCTTTGCTGCATCAGATGATGCAGTAATTCTGCATTTAAAGGGATTTTTGTTGTTCTGTTTCTTTTTTTTTTTTTTTTTTTTTTTTTAATTTGAAGGGAAATACAGTCACGCTGGTGCATTTTAATGCACTCTGATGCACGTGGTGCATTTAATGAGGCTGAAATGAAGCAGCCTTTAATTGAAAGCCATTTTCCCATGCTTCCAAGTTGAAAACATGATGTGATGCCTCTGAGCAGCTCCTGGAGGGGCAGGATGAGAGTTCTTATGGGATACCAGCTCCTGTGGGTACCATCAGCTCAACACAGCTGTTCATGGGGCAGGGATGTGGGGCTGGCATGGGATAAGAGAAATACATCAGGAAGGAGGGGATTTTTCTCAAATAATGGTGTGCTTATGCTTAAAAAATATTCAAAGCCACCTTTGGTGATTTGGGGGCATCAAAGTGGTCGCTCGTGCTGAGGGAGCCACACACAGCAGCTCCACACCTGGTTTTGTTTTCTGGCATGTCCATCTTTTACGCTGATTCCAACAATGAGAAATGTATATTTGAGTCAATTCTGAGCCATCTTTAATTAACACCGAGGGCAGGCCCTGATTTGGAAGCACGTGGCCATAATAAACACACAGCTCATGCACATCCCTCAACAGCAGGAGAGAGCAGAGCCCTTCCCCTGCCTGCAGGGGTGTCTGGCTGCTGTGCTGAAGTCCAGGAGAGGAAGAGCTGTTGCAAGGGAGCGAGGTTTATTCTGCACCGTCCCTGTGCAGGAAACTCCCACCAATGTTTTGGTATCAGTGAGTTTGGGTTTCCTTAGCTAGGATTTCCCTGCTCTGCCACAGCAATGGGAGTCTCTGGAATGGGGTGCACCTGGCAGCACTGCCCGTGCTGGATTTGGGGTGCCAGGACCCACTGGGGACTCTCGGGGATGCTGTGCCTCAGTTTCCCCACCTGTCAAGTGGCCTTTGCGAAGGGGAAGGATGGCAGGATGAGTTGCTTCCCCCATGGTGCTGATATCAATATCTTCCCATCCTGGATTTGACTGAAAGGGCAGCCTGAAATTGTCTTGGAAACATCATTTTTGTACAAATAGGAGGCTCCTGCAGGGCAGGGCTTGCTTTGACCAGATCCTTGCATGGAGCAAAAATCATGAGGGTGTCTCCAGACTCTGGGTGTCATTCTCCACCCTGGCTGTTTCTGCAGCTCTTTTGGTTTTCAGCAACATTTTTGGGGAATTCGGTGCCATTTCCACGAGGTCCTGTGGGCTGTGGGCTGTGGTGTGAATAGCTGTAGGCAACAGTGTGGATTCCCAGGCTGATCTCCTTAAGGATCGAGCTGGGCATGTATTCTGGGGCCAGTTTCTCCCCCTCACCACAGGCTGCTCTCCTTGCAGGTGTCATGTCTCTGTGGCTCTGCCCCGTGCCTGCTCTGCGGCTGCTGCCCCTCAGCCAAGAACTCCACCATCTCCCGCCTCCTCTTCACCTTCTTCCTCTTCCTCGGCACCCTTGTGTCCATCATCATGATAATCCCGGGTGTGGAGAAGGAGTTGCACAAGGTAAAGAACTCCTGGAGGTCGCTGGGAAGAAATGACCCAGCTTGTGGTGGGGACTTGAGGCTGAATCAAAAAAAGTGAATTTTTGGGTCATGATGTGCTGTTGTTCCTCTTTTTTTCTGAGCATCTCACTGGGAGAAGGCATTATTAACCCTGGTTTTCCGCGGAGGAGAAAATGCAGTGGGATCATTTCATGCAATTTTTAGTTTTCCCAGATGTCTCCCAGGAAAGTTTTCTACATCCCGTTTTTTAGGGTTCAGCTGATGACTTGCATGTCAGGGAGGAGGGACTTCAGGTGGAGGGAGCAGAGCTCTGCCAGCTGAGCTGGGCTTTAGGGATAGGCTGGTTTCATGCCAGCTTTCCTCTGACCGGCTGAGTGGCTTTATCTGCGTCACCTCAGGCAAGTGGCATTGGAGCAGTCATGGTCTGGCCCATCCTTGGTGCCACCAGGGCTTGTGGTGGGTGTGGAATCACAGAATGGTTTGGGTTGAAAGGAATCTCAAAGCCCTTCCACCCTCTGCCATAGCAGGGACACCTTCCACTGTCCCAGGCTGCTCCAAGCCCTGTCCAACCTGGCCATAGATGCTTCCAGAGGTCCAGGGGCAGCCACAGCTGCTCTGGGCAGCCTGAGGGCTTCACAATGGAGAAGCTATCTTCAATCCAACCAGTAGATCTCCGATCCAGACCTTCCCACAACCATCAATCCCTGTAGGATGTGTGGAGGTGATGCTCATGCTCCCATCACTATTTCAGCTCCCTGGTTTCTGTGAAGGCAGTGGGTCGGTGCTGGGGGTCCAGACCAATGTGGACTGCAGCAGCTTCCTGGGCCACAAGGCCGTGTATCGCATGGGCTTTGCCATGGCCGCCTTCTTCTGCCTCTTCGCCGTGCTCATGGTGTGCGTGCGCAGCAGCAAGGACCCGCGGGCCGCCCTGCAGAACGGGTGCGTGTGGTCCCCACGGTCCCTGGGGTGGTGGGGTGGGGACGGGCAGGACCCCCTATCTCTGTCCCTGCCAGGTGCACACTGTGCCTCCTCTCTCTTCCCACAGCTTCTGGTTCTTCAAGTTCCTGGTGCTGGTGGGGATCACGGTGGGGGCCTTCTACATCCCCGACGGCACCTTCACCTCAGGTGAGGAGCTGCCCGTGCTTTCGTGGGCACCTCTGCAGGGGATCAAAGCCAGGGCTGTGCCCCCGAGTCTCACCTGCCCCGTTCTCAGCTGGTTTTTCTCCTCCCCTCAAGTCTGGTTTTACTTCGGTGTGGTCGGCTCCTTCCTCTTCATCCTCATCCAGCTCGTGCTCCTCATCGACTTCGCGCACTCCTGGAGCCAGCGGTGGCTGCACAACGCGGATGAGGGCAGCGCCAAGGGCTGGTATGCAGGTGGGTGTGGTGGCACCACCCGTGCTTTTGGGGCTCAACTCATCCCAGGGCTGGGTGAGGCTGAGCTGGCCAGGACTGGGTGCTCTGCTCCAGCCTCTTTGGTGTCCTCCCCCAGCCCTCTGCACCGTCACCTTCATCTTCTATGCCGCCTCCATCGTGGCCGTTGCGCTGCTCTACGTCTACTACACCAAGCCTGAGGGCTGCACGGAAGGCAAAGCTTTCATCAGCATCAACCTCATCCTCTGCCTCATCGTCTCAGTCGTGTCCATCCTGCCCAAGATCCAGGTGAGGCAGTGGGGAGCACCCAGGAGCAGCCGGGGCTGTGTCACCCCGGGCAACAGGAGCACCCAGGGCTGTGTCACCCTGGGGTACAGGAGCACCCTGAGCACCCACTGTTGTGTTTGCAGGAGGCCCAGCCACACTCAGGGCTGCTGCAGGCATCCCTCATCACCCTCTACACCATGTACGTCACCTGGGCCGCCCTGGCCAACGTGCCGAGTAAGCCAGACACCGCCTTGGGTTTGGGGAGGGATGGCTGGGGCAGGAGCACTCACTGCAGTGGGTGTTTGTCCCTCTGTGTCCTCGGGGGCTCACCCCATGTGTCCCCCCAGGCCAGCGCTGTAACCCCACACTGCTGGTGAGGAACAGCACTGGCTCAGCCACGGCCACCGAGCCACTGACAGCCTGGTGGGACGCCCCGAGCATCGTGGGGCTGGTGATCTTCATCCTCTGCACCCTCTTCATCAGGTGAGCACTTGGCTGGTGTCCCTGGGGACAGCCCTGTCCCCGGGGTGTGCGCAGCCGAGCAGCACGCACAGGGGGCACAGCCTGCAGGACAGATGGGCAGCGCTGGGCAGGGCTGCCAGGGCCAGGGGCACCCAGGTCTTTGTCCCTGGGCTCGGGCAGCGCCTCTGCAGGCCCCGCAGAAGGAACTTTCCTGCCAGGGGCTGCACTTTGGCTCTCCCTCGCCTTCCCTGAGGCGGCTGGCAGGGATTGCAGGTTTATGGCATTTGTCCTTGCTGCCCCTCACATCCCCTCACCCCACAAACAGCCCCGAGCCAGAGCCCCAGCCCCGAGCACAGAGCCATGGGAGGGGCCTCTGCAGGGGAGGTCACACCTTGGTTTTGTCACCAGAGGCTCTTTGTCCAGCCATCCCTGTCCCCAGGGACACAGGCCTGACCACAGTCACAGTTTTTAGGGTTTCCCCACAGCCCCAAATTGCTCTGCCTGCACTGGGGATAGCCCCAAGGACAAAACCCCTGCCATGGGGTGGCCTTATCAGAGCAGATCACTGTATGCCCTCCCTTGACCTGCAGGCAGTGCTTTGCCTGGTGCAGCCAGGACACCTCTCGCTGTTTTCCAGCTGAGTGGTCCCCATTCCACACTGGAGCCTGGAGTTGTTCTACCCAGGGCCAAAACCTCGCCTTTCATTCTTTTTGTCGAGCTGGACAAGGTTCCAGTCAGCCTTCAGTGCCTAAAGGGCTTCAAAGAGAGCTGGAAAAGGGCTTCAGACAAGGGTGACAAAGATTTTAAGGTTTCCCCACAACCTGCGTACCCCAAGCTGTCCTGACTGTCCCGTACCTAAAGGGGCTCCAGGAGAGCTGCAGAGCTCGTTAAGGGCCACAGTCACAGTTTTTAGGGTTCCCCCACAGCCAACATCCCCCAAACTGCCCCGGGGACGGCCCCAAGGACAAAAGCCCCGTCATGGGGCAGCGACCGAGTGGTGCTGATCCCGCTGCCCCTCTGCCCGCAGCCTCCGCTCCTCGGACCACCCGCAGGTGAACAAGCTGATGCTGACGGAGGAGAGCGGGGCCGGGGCCGGGGCCGCGGCCGGGCCGGGCGGGGCGGAGGAGGGCGGGGTGCACCGCGCCTACGACAACGAGCAGGACGGCGTCTCCTACAACTACACCTTCTTCCACCTCTGCCTCCTCCTCGCCGCTCTCTACATCATGATGACCCTCACCAACTGGTACAGGTGAGAGCTGCCATGGGCACCAGGGCTGTCCCCGTTCCTGCAGGTCCCCTCCTCCCGGGGTGCTGGGCACAGCTGAGGTGTGTGTGAGGCTGCTGGACGTGCTCCCTTAGCGGCGTTAATTATTTCTAGGGTTGTGCCTGGGCTTGCCAGCGTCCTCTGCTGCAGCCCGGGATCCCTTGGGAGGAGGGGGAGCAAGGACCGAGGTTGAGGCTGCAGCAGTGGGGTCACACCCAGGGGTGGCTGCAGAGGTGGGGTCACACCCTGGTCACACCCTGGGGTGCCTGCAGCAGTGGGGTCACACCCCGGGGTGGCTGCAGCTGTGGGGTCACACCCCGGGGTGGCCACAGCCACGGGGCACCCCCGAGTTCCCGGGGGACACCCGTCCCTCCCGGGGCGCCGGCAGGGTGTCACAGCGATGGGTGCCACCCTGCCGTTGGCTGTTTCAGGCCGGACGAGAGCTTGCAGGTGCTGAGGAGCCCCTGGACAGCCGTGTGGGTGAAGATCTGCTCCAGCTGGGCCGGGCTCCTGCTCTACCTCTGGACCTTGGTGGCTCCGCTGCTGCTGCCAGACCGGGACTTCAGCTAAGGTGGCCCTGGACGTGCTGCTGCCATCGTGGCTTTGTCCCTCGAGGCTGGGGACAGCCCCAGCCCTGCCTCAGCCTCAGTTCTGCATGCAGGAGCTGCTGTGCTGGGTTGTGCCTTCTTGCAGCTCTTTTTTTTTTTTTTTTTTTTTTTTTTTTTTTTTTTTTTTTTTAATTTGAAAGGGATGAAGTGCCAAGCACAGAAAATTAAGGGCTGAGAGAGACTTGAGGGTGGTTTTAAACCTCTCATCTCCCTGTTTGTGTAGTGCCTTTGGCAGTGCCTCCAGACCCTCTCTGCTCAGCAGACATCACTGCCTTGCCTTGGGAGGGTTTGGTTCTCACCAGCTGCTGGTGCCCCGTGAGGGATGGGTCCCCTCTGGTGCCTTTTGGAGTCTCTGGGGTCTGGCCGGGTACCAGGACCCAGGACTCAGCCGGTGTTGTGTCCCCAAACAGCCTGGAGGAAAACAAATCCCGGGGACTGGTGGCTGGGGCAGAGGTCCTGCTGCATGCCAGCCTCGATGGTGGCCCCAGCTCCTCGGGGCTGTCCCAGCAGGAGCACAGGTCCTGTCCTCTGCGGGGCACAGGTCAGGTTTCCCATGGGTCAGGCTGCACTGGCCTGGCCCCAGCTCTTTGCCTCGTTAATAAAGTCTCGTTTGGAATAAACACGGTTTATTTGGATTTGGCCATTTGGAGTCTTTCCTGGTGGGTGGGTGCCCAGCAGGAGGAAGGAGTGGGACATTTTAAACTGACCCAACACCGGGGTGGGGGCACAGCTGGCTGCCCGGGGCTGCAGGCAGGGCTGGCATCGCTTTGGGGCATGGAAACTCGGAGCCCTGGTCCCCATTGCCAGCCTGTGACACCCCGAGAGCCGTGGTGGTGGTGAGCAAAGGGGGGTGCACAACGTGGGGTGCACAACGTGGGGTGCAGACCATGCCCAGGGGCACACGGGGATGGGGTGGGCCCCTTGTGGGGCACACACGGTGCGGGGGGCACAGAGCAGGGGGTGGCCCCGGCTGGGAGCTCTCCCTGGCAGGAGGTGCCGGCACTGCGGCAGCCGCGGGGCCGGGCAGTGCTCACTGCCCGCCCGTGCAGCCCATCCCTGGGTCCCCGGCTGCGCAGGCCGTCCTGGCGGTGCACCCCAATCCCATTCTTATTCCCAGCCCCGTTCCCCTTCCCATCCCGCTCCCGTGCGGGGCGGCTCCAGCCACGCGATGGCGCTGCGAGCCCGCGGTGCGGCACCGACCCGGCACCGACCGGCACCCAGGGACCCCATCCAGCACCCAGGGACCCCATCCTGCACCAGTGATCCCATCCTGCACCCAGTGATCTCATCCTGCACCCAGGGACCCCATCCAGCACCCAGGGACTCCATCCTGCACGCAGTGATTCCATCCTGCACCCAGGGACCCCATCCTGCACCAGTGATTCCATCCTGCACCCAGTGATTCCATCCTGCACCCAGTGATCTCATCCTGCACCCAGGGACCACATCCTGCACCCAGGGACCCCATCCTGCACCCAGTGATCTCATACTGCACCCAGGGACCACATCCTGCACCAGTGATCCCATCCTGCACCCAGGGATCCCACCCTGCACCAGTGATCCCATCCTGCACGCAGTGATCTCATCCTGCACCCAGGGATCCCATCCAGCACCCAGGGACCCCATCCTGCACCCAGTGATTCCATCCTGCACCCAGGGACCCCATCCTGCACCAGTGATCCCATCCTGCACCCAGGGACCCCATCCTGCACCCAGGGATCCCATCCAGCACCCAGGGACCCCATCCTGCACCCAGTGATTCCATCCTGCACCCAGGGACCCCATCCTGCACCCAGGGACCCCATCCTGCACCCAGTGATCTCATCCTGCACTCAGTGATCCCATCCTGCACCCAGGGACCTCGAATCTGCACCCAGTGATCCCATACTGCACCCAGTGATCTCATCCTGCACTCAGTGACCCCATCCTGCACCCAGTGATCTCATCCTGCACTCAGTGATCCCATCCTGCACCCAGGGACCTCGAATCTGCACCCAGTGATCCCATACTGCACCCAGTGATCTCATCCTGCACTCAGTGATCCCATCCTGCACCCAGGGACCCCGAATCTGCACCCAGTGATCTCATCCTGCACCAATGATCCCATCCAGCACCCAGGGACCCCCAATCTGCACCCAGTGACCCCATCCTGCACCCAGTCACCCCCGATCTGCACCCAGTCACCCTCATCCTGCACCCAGGGACCCCATCCAGCACCCAGTGATCCCCAGTCTGCACGCAGTGACCCCCATCCTGCACCCAGGGACCCCCATCCTGCTCCTCATCCTGTAACCTTCATCCCACACCCTACCCTCTGCACCCTGCACCCTTCACCCTGCACCCCTGTGTCCCCTGTGTCCCTGCATCCCTGTGTCCCTGCAGAGAAGCTTCTGGCAAGGATGGGATTTCCAGATGTATTTTCCGGTCACGCCTCCCTCCCTCATTTATTTCAAGGAGAATGTTCTTTGATCTCTGTTTTCCTCAGGAGCTCCCTGGCAGCTCCACCCCAGTGCCATGCTCTGTGCACCCTGAAACGAGCCAGGAAAATGAGGCAGGGCACTGGGGGTGACCCTGCCTGTGCTGCCTTTGGCTCTCCTGGGTTTGGGATTTCAGCAGAGCAGCACCCCAATGGCAGTTTGCTTCCTGTGCCATCTGGCCCATCCCTCTGGATTTGTCTGCCCACACTGATCCCGAGCTGTGCAAGGCACCCTGAGGATCTCCAGCCACAGGGAAGCCTGGCTGCTTTTGCCTTCCTGGCTGTATTTTGGGAATAAATTAAAAAAAATTAAAAAAGAAAAGAAAAGAAAAAAGAAAAGAAAAGAAAAGAAAAGAAAAGAAAAGAAAAGAAAAGAAAAGAAAAGAAAAGAAAAGAAAAGAGGGGGGAAAAAATGTATTGATGGCACAAAGTCCCCCCAAACTTAGCGTGAGGTGAGTGGGACTCACCGGCAGTCTGAGCCCCATTTCCCTCTCTGGGAATGTTCTGAGCTCTCCACAGGGTTGTGGCTGTTCTGCATTTGCTTCTCAGCAAGCCCAAACACCCTGTGTTCTGCAGGGGGGAGGAGAGAGGAAGCAGCTCCGTGCCAGCTGGGCACCAGGGCTGAGCTCAGCCTGTCCCGGCAGAGGCCGCAGGAGTGGCCCATGTCCCCTGGAGGTGGCACCCCCAGAGCTGCCCCGGGGATCCCCAGCCAGGGCTGGGCCTCACGGGGCTCATGGAAAAGGGAAGAGGCATGAGAGATCTGGGGGAGGGCAACAGAGCCACGAGGGACTAAAAAGTTCCTTTATCTGGTGACTGTCACTTCCAAAGGGGAAAGTCCCCACAAGCAGCAGTAGCTGCATTTCTGGGAGAGCTGGGGGTGCTTCCCTGGAGAGGAGAAGGCTCCAGGGAGAGCTCAGAGCCCCTCCAGGGCCTGAAGGGGCTCCAGGAGAGCTGGAGAGGGACTGGGGACAAGGCCTGGAGGGACAGGACCCAGGGAATGGCTCCCAGTGCCAGAGGGCAGGGATGGATGAGAGATTGGGAATTGGGAATTGTTCCCTGGGAGGGTGGGGAGGGGCTGGGCTGGAATTCCCAGAGCAGCTGTGGCTGCCCCTGGATCCCTGGCAGTGCCCAAGGCCAGGCTGGATGGTGCTTGGAGTGCCTGGGAGGTGTCCCTGCCATGGCAAGGAGTAAAACTGGGTGAGCTTTAAGATCCCTTCCAACCCAACCCATTCTATTTCCATGATAATTTTCCGGGTGAATAATTCATCAGCGAACATCTGCCACCTCCAGCTCAGCAGAAAACACCGCCCTGGACTGGGTCCCCTCCCTGCCTGTCCCTGCTCCGAGTCACAGCTCCAGCCTGGAGGTGGGATCCGACCGGGGACACCCCCCATTATCTCCCCAGGTGGCTTTAATTGCTCTAATTAATCTCCCTGGGGGCCACCCCAGAGGGATGGATGGGGCGGTTCAGGGTGACGCGGGACATTGGGGAGCCCAGAAAAAGCCATGCAGTAGTCACAGAAGGTGACTGTGACCACTGCGATCCCAAATTAAACTGGATTTACCCCCAGGGTTGGGCACAGGAGCCTCCTGGGGTCACCAAGCGTTTGGGACCATGGGAAGGGAGGACCCCTCAGTGCCACCCAGGTCTGGGTGGTGGGGACAGAGGCCTGGCCCCGGCGATCCCGGTGCTTCCAGGGGCTCCCCAGCATATTTTTATCCACTTTAATGCACGGCCTCCCTTGTTTTTTATTTTATTCCTGGGATTAACACATCGGGCAGCAGCCGGACTGGCTCCTGCTCAAAAGAGGAGGGGAAAGCGTTTACATAATTCATTTAAATGAGGCACCCGAGGAAACCCAAATTGGACTTGCAGCATGTTTACAGAGCCACGCAGAGCTCCGCCATCCGCATCTGGAGCCGTTAATGCCTCCCAGACGGAGCGCAGGGCATGGATAATTAATTAATTGTGGAGCAGAGCCCTTGCCCAGCCCTCAAAGAGAGCGCTCGGGGCCGCAGGCAGCGACGCCCGGCGCTGCTCCCCTGGGGCACGGATTTAATTCCCGGGGCTTTTCTCCTTCCCAAAATGTTCCTTGAAGGTGCTGGGGGTGGTGGGGTTGAAGCCATGGGAGGAATGAGCCGATCTGGGCTGGAAAATCCCTGCCCGGAGGGGTTTGAGGGGAGGAGGAGCCGTGCGGGGGCTCCTGGGGTTGATGGCAGTGCCAGGGCTGAGCCCTGCCCTGGGAGGGGGAGCGGAGGGGACAGCGGGGAGGGGACACAAGGACCCCGCGGAGGGGACACAGGGACCCCTCGGAGGGGACAACCCCCCTGCAGGGGGAAGCGAAGGGCCCTGCCCCACTCAGCCCCAAACATCCCTGTTCTGTAGGATCAGGCAGCTCCAAGCGGGGGGGGGGGGGGGGGGGGGGGTGTCCTGTGACACATCGGGGGTGCCCCGGGACCCTGCCCCGCGCTCCGCCCCTCCTGCCCTCGGGAATCGCTCCCTGGGGATCCCTCAGGGGCTGGAATCGCTCCCTGGGGATCCCTCAGGGGCTGGAATCGCTCCCTGGGGCGCTCCAGTTGCAGCATCCGGAGGCAGCTCCCGCCCCGAACCCAGTCGTGAGGCCGGGGGGGCTTTGGGGGTTCTGAGAAGGAGCCCCCAGCCCTGCACAGGGACACGGGGACACCTCAACCTTCATTTGCAACCCCGTGCAGCTGGGATTGACTCCTCAGCCCTCCCACTGCTCTCGGAGCGCCTGTCTCTACCTTCAGCACCGCTTTGAAGAGCAAAGGAGGGATGGGAAGGAAGACAGGGAGAAAAAAAAAAAAAAAAAGAAAAAAAAAATTTGAAAGCCTCCAGCTTGAACCCTGCTGCTGGAGAAACATCTGTATCTATAAATATCTGTGCTGGGAGTGGGAACAGGCTGTATCTGTATCTGCAGCAGCTCCCGAGGCAGCAGCAGCAGCAGCCTCGCCCCAGCTAACCCCGCTCCAGCTCCGGCACATGCTCCCGAACATGCTCCAGGCTCCGCAGCCTGCCAGGAGATTTTGGGGATAAACCCCCCACACTGGTCTCCAATAAAACAGGCAATAAAGCAGGGCTGTGCTCGTGTTTGCAGCGTGTTCCCAGCGAGGGGGAGCAGCGGCCCTGGGGTCACTGGGCTCTGGGGGACGGCGGGGCTGTCCTTGCTGGGACACGATGTCCTGCTGCTGTCCCCACCCTGCTGTCACTCTGGCAGTGACCTCGTCCACCCCTCCAGACTGGATTGTGTGTGCTCAGAGAAATCCGGATCACAATCTCAAATCCCAACCCCATATCCCAATCCTATATCACAATCCTATATCCGAATCCCACGTCCAAATTCCGTATCCCAGTCCTATGTCACAATCCTATATCTCAATCCCATATCCCAATCCTATATCCCAGTCCCATATCCCAATCCCACATCCCAATCCTGTATCCCAGTCCCATATCCCAATACCATATTCCAATCTTGTATCACAATCCCATATCCCAATCCTGTATCCCAACCCTATATCCCAGTCCCTTATCCCAATCCCATATCCTAATCCTGTATCCCAACCCTATATCCCAGTCCCTTATCCCAATCCCATATCCCAATCCTGTATCCCAACCCTATATCCCAGTCCCTTATCCCAATCCTGCATCCCAATCCTGTATCCCAACCCTATATCCCAGTCCCTTATCCCAATCCTGCATCCCAATCCTGTATCCCAACCCTATATCTCAGTCCCTTATCCCAATCCTGTATTCCAATCCTGTATCCCAGTCTCTTATCCCAATCCTGTATCCGAATCCCATATTCCAATCCTATATCCCAGTCCTGTATCCGAATCCCATATTCCAATCCTATATCCCAGTCCTGTATCCCAATCCCGTATCTCAATCCCATATCCCAATCTCATATCCCAATCCTGTATCCCAACCCTGTATCCCAGTCCTATATCCCAGTCTCTTATCCCAATCCCATATCATGGTTTGGGATAGCGGGGATGTACCGGGCACCCCAGAGCTCCTCAGCACACGGGGTCACCCCACATTTCTCTGTGCCCCTGAAGTGCACCCCATCCTTACCCTGCATTCCAGGCTTTCCAAGAACTTTTTGGGACTCTCCCATTCCCAGCTAAACCCCACAATCCCGAGGCAGCTCTGGGGCTGCCCTGCTCCTGGGACACTCCGGTGTGGGGTGGCCCTGCCAGGCTGCTCTCAGGGGCCATTTCTCCATCCCACACCTCAAAGCTGTCGTGCTTCTCATCCTAACACATCCATTGTCATTTTCCCTTGGATTGGGGCCGTAAATCCTCCAGAATTCCCTCAAGGAATTGGCTCAAGGAAGGAGGCCAGGAGCCCCCCAGCTCCAAAGATCCCTGAGGGCTGAGTGAGGACTGGAAACCTTTTCCTGACAGACCTCTGCCTCTTTCCACTGGATTCCATTTTCCCCATTTTTTCCTGGCTTTCCTCCTCCCAAAATTCCTCCCTGTGCTTCCCATGGGGAGGGCCTGTAGGGTGGTTTTATTCCCATTACAGGGATCCTACAGCTCCAACAGCAAAATCCTGGGACACATCATTGTCCCAGCTTTGCAAGGACTCACCCAGATCCTGGAGATCCCCGTGCCAGGAGCATCCTCCCCCTGGCACGTAGGGCCCAGGAATGTGGGAAACCCTTGGGATCACACGTGGGGCCCAGGAATGTGGGAAACCCTTGGGATCACATGTGGGGCCCAGGAATGTGGGAAACCCTTGGGATCACATGTGGGGCCACAGGAATGTGGGAAACCCTTGGGACCGGCCCCAAAGGCAGCGCTTTGGGAAGCACAGGCTGCCCTCACGTCCCCTCCTCTGCAGGTCCCCTCTGCAGCACCAGGCTGCGTTGTTTTTCCCTTTCCCCTCCTTCTTTTTCTTCTCCCCATTTCCCCGTAACAACCAGGGCTTTTCAGGAGCCGCCTCCCCTCCCTCCTTGTCCTCCCTGACTCATTCCCGCTGTCCTTCCAGCTGGATGTGCCACTCCCCACGTCCCGGGCTGGCGACAGCGAGGGACTGAATGCAGCACAGTGAACGTTTCCTTCCCTTTGTGCCCATCCGAGCAGGGAATTTCCAGTGCCAGGCACAAACAGCTCATCTCCAAGGGGCTCAGGGGCAGAAATTCCCTGTCCCGTGGCTGTGGGGCTTTAATGGAGCATCATGGATGGACAGGATAGCTTTTCCAGGCTAAGGGATTCGTGATGGACAGGCTGCTTGGGGGCTGCTCCAGCACCACCCTGAGCTGTCCCTGTTGGTGTCTGGGGAGGGGGCAGGGTGCGGCTCATCCAGGTACCACTGTCCTGACTGGGCTGGAAAGAGGGATTGGTTCCCGCAGGGATGGAGGTGGCTTCATGAACCCTGGGGTTTGTCCCCAAATGGCAGCAGTGCTGTCACATGGCAGCCACCTGTGCCAGCCTTTCCCCCACCCATCTCAGTGACCTGCAAAGCTCCTGGTGGCTGCCAGTCCTGTCCCTGTCCCCAGAGCCGTCTGGAAACAGTTGTACTCCAGAAAAACAGTGGGGAATGAAACCCCCCAGCCCCTTCCATCCACTCCCTTCCCATCCACTTCCCTTCGGCTAAAAGGACACAGTGACCCACAAATCCAGTCACTGACCCCAACCTCACCCCTAATCCCCGCACGCCTCCACCAGCCCAGCCCTTTAAGGGGTGTCTGTGCCCCATTAAAGGGAGTTCAAGAGCCTGGAGAAGTGGCCACTGTCGCAGAGGGACACAGCCCGGTGACAAGCTGGCATTTGTGGCACCAAAGGCACGCTGCACACCCCCTCACTGTGGTGTGGCTCACCCTGGAGGGGGAGAATGCACTGAACCCTTCAACTGAACGTGTGGGGTCATCACTGCATGGGGCTTCAGTCCCATCCCAGCCTCTGAATCAGAGAAAAATAAAATGAAAAAAAATCATAGAATCAATCACAAAATCACAGTCACAGAAGGGTTTGGGTGGGAAGGGACCTTAAATGTCATCCAGTGCCACCCCTGCCATGGCAGGGACACCTCCCACTGTCCCAGGTGCTCCCAGCCCCAGTGTCCAGCCTGGCCTTGGGCACTGCCAGGGATCCAGGGGCAGCCCCAGCTGCTCTGGGGATTCCAGCCCAGCCCCTCCCCACCCTCCCAGGGAACAATTCCCAATTCCCAAGATCCCATCCATGCCTGCCCTCTGGCAGTGGGAGCCATTCCCTGGGTCCTGTCCCTGCAGGCCTTGTCCCCAGTCCCTCTGCAGCTCTCCTGGAGCCCCTTCATGCCCTGCAAGGGCTCTGAGCTCTCCCTGGAGCCTTCTTCTCTCCAGGGGAGCCTCCCAGCTCTCCCAGCCTGGCTCCAGAAGGGATCCAGCCCTGCAGCAGCTCTGGGGCAGGGACATTTCCCAGTGCAAAGCAGTGACCCTCGATGTGCAGAAGGGTTTTGGCTGGGGCAGGAATGCAGATTGAGCCCTGTGCATTTGTGTCAACAACTGTCCCTTTCTGCCCTGACATCCTCACCGGGGCTCTAGAGAGGAGAGCTCCAGGCTGTGCCAGGGAGGATGGGCCTCGGTGCCACTGCAGTCGCTGCTCCTGCAAGGCTGCAGACGGGATTTGCAGGATTTAAGGGCTCAGGCACTAAAGGGCTGGAGGATTTACAAGCTTCGTTTTGTTACTTCTGGTGGATAAAGCTGGGAATTGAGGAGAGCCAAGTGCTGGTTCTGCCCTGACAGGGATGCCCCGAGCTCCCACCCCTGACCCCACTGCAGAGGTGCCCAGGGTCCCTCCTGGGGTGATCTGGCTGCTGCTGGTGCCAGCTTTGCCCTTCTCCCTCGGTGCCACATCGGCTTTTTCCTCCCGGATTTCAGGGGAGGAGAACTCTGCCAAATTGCTTAAGCCCGTGCAGACACAGATTTGTGTGTGAGACTCCACCAAAGCCCCAGCCCTCTGCTGCTGGGGCCCAGCCCGAGGGATGCTCGAGGCCACCGGGGCTGCAGGGACTGAATGACAGCAGCAGGGTGACACTCTCCGTGTCCCAGCCTCCACCCCCTCTTTTGTCCCCTGCTGCAGCCCCGGGCAGGGCGCTGGGGGTGCTGGAGGTGCTGTGAGCGCTGTGGGTGCTGTGGGTGCTGGGGGTGCTGGAGGTGCTGTGAGCGCTGTGGGTGCTGTGGGTGCTGTGGGTGCTGGAGGTGCTGTGAGCGCTGTGGGTGCTGTGGGTGCTGGGGGTGCTGGAGGTGCTGGGGGTGCTGGGGGCACTGGGGGTGCTGTGAGTGCTGTGGGCGCTGTGGGTGCTGGGGGGTGCTGGGGGTGCTGTGGGGCGCTGTCCGTGCTGTGGGTGCTGGGGGCACTGGGGGTGCTGGGGGCACTGGGGGTGCTGGGGGTGCTGTGGGTGCTGGGGGTGCTGGGGGCACTGGGGGGCACTGGGGGTGCTGGGGGCACTGGGGGTGCTGGGGGTGCTGTGGGTGCTGGGGGCACTGGGGGTGCTGGGGTGCTGCTGTGGGCGCTGTCCGTGCTGTGGGTGCTGTGGGTGCTGGGGGCGCTGTGGGTGCTGTGGGTGCTGTGGGTGCTGTGGGTGCTGGGGGCGCTGTGGGTGCTGTGGGTGCTGGGGGGGCTGGGGGCACTGGGGGTGCTGGGGGTGCTGGGGGCACTGGGGGGCACTGGGGGTGCTGGGGGTGCTGTGGGCGCTGTGGGTGCTGGGGGTGCTGGGGGCACTGGGGGCACTGGGGGCGCTGGGGGTGTTGTGGGCGCTGTGGCGCTGTGGGTGCTGGGGGTGCTGTGGGCGCTGTCCGTGCTGTGGGTGCTGTGGGTGCTGGGGGCGCTGTGGGTGCTGTGGGTGCTGGGGGTGCTGGGGGCACTGGGGGTGCTGGGGGCGCTGTGGGCGCTGTGGGTGCTGGGGGTGCTGTGGGTGCTGTGGGTGCTGGGGCGCTGTGGGTGCTGTGGGTGCTGTGGGTGCTGTGGGTGCTGGGGGCGCTGTGGGTGCTGTGGGTGCTGTGGGTGCTGGGGGCGCTGTGGGTGCTGTGGGTGCTGGGGGTGCTGGGGGCACTGGGGGGTGCTGGGGGTGCTGTGGCGCTGTGGGTGCTGGGGGGCGCTGGGGGGCACTGGGGGCACTGGGGGCGCTGGGGGTGTTGTGGGCGCTGTGGGCGCTGTGGGTGCTGGGGGTGCTGTGGGCGCTGTCCGTGCTGTGGGTGCTGTGGGCGCTGTCCGTGCTGTGGGTGCTGTGGGTGCTGTGGGTGCTGGGGGTGCTGGGGGTGCTGGGGCTGCCTCCCCACCCACGCCGAACCAGCTGGGCTGCATGAGTGAGGCTCAGCTGACGGCGAGCAGCGACAGTGGGCGCGGGGAGCGGGGCGAGCACGGCTCGGCTGCACATCCCCCGCTGCCAGCGCGGCTGCCGGGGCTGGGAAAGCAGCAGAAATGCCTTTTTTCCGGGAGATAAAGGCTGAGGAGAAAGTAGGGGAAGGTGGATGCTTCGGAGAGGGGACCTGAGCAGGGAAAGGAATCTGCTGGAAGAATCTCCTCCCTGCCGGGAGTGCCCGGGTCCTGTCCCCGCGGCTCCCCGGGGACAGCAGCTGCTCGGGCAGCCCCCCGCTCTCACAGTCCTGCGCTGTGGATGTCACGGGGATATCAAAAATAAAGGAGCAGCTCTGGCTCTCGCCGCGGGAGCTGCAGCCTGGATGTGGCCGTGGTCACATTCCGTCCCTCCGGCCACCGCTTGGGGCTGGTCCAGGCCAGCCAGCGGGAGCATCCCCCGCGTGGGAAGGAGCACCCTGAGCACACCCACAGCCTCGGGGCAGAGGTTCCGCGGCTGGAGCAGCTTCTGGAGCGTCCCCGGGTCACACCAGGGCTGCAGCAGGCACAGACGGGCGGGTTCCCTCCTGTTTGTGCTGTCCTGGACTTTTCCTGGTGCTTCCCGCAGGATCTGTAACCCACTGAGCCCAGGATGACCCCAAATAAATCACTCCTGACAGACCTTTCCCTCTCTGGGCATTAAATCCCGCAGAGAAGAGTTAAATCCCTGCAGCCCCGGGGATGCTGCATCCCCTTCAGGCAAACCTCTGCTGCTGGAGCCGTGTCCGGCCCGTCCCTCCTGCAGGGACCATTCCCATCTCCGTGGGTGCCTCTGCCGTGTCCCCAACACCCATCGTGGAACAGCCTGGCGCCTTCTGTGTCTTCCAGTGATTTTGCTGTGTACAGGTCCCCAAGCTGAGAGCTGATCCCATCTGAGTCACGCTCAGCGAGTGATCGGCTCTGAGCCCCAGCGCTGCCGCTCCCGAGCTCCACCGGCTTCTTGTGCTCTGCTGGCTTTGTCCCACAGGGCCAGGGTACAATGGCATTTTGGGAATTAGGAATTGTTCCCTGGGAGGGTGGGGAGGGGCTGGGCTGGAATTCCCAGAGCAGCTGGGGCTGCCCCTGGATCCCTGGCAGTGCCCAAGGCCAGGCTGGACACTGGGGCTTGGAGCACCTGGGACAGTGGGAGGTGTCCCTGCCATGGCAGGGGTGGCACTGGATGGGATTTAAGGTCTCTTCTCACCCAAACCTCTCTGTGAATCCATGACTTTCCCTTTTCAAAGGCACAGTCTCAGTGAAGCAAATCACAAGATCCAGCCCCAGAAGGAACCTCCTGGAGCTCTGAGCTTCAACCACAGACCAGCAGTTCCCAGATCCAATATTCCTGCCTGGCACTGTTTTTAAGTGAGATGAGATGGATCCTAATATGACTTTGAAAAATGGTGCAAGTGGGCAGGAAGGATTGCTGGAGTGTATTTGCAACTGTGGACACCAGGAAAGGAGCGTGGATGTGGCCACAGCTGAGCTGTTCCCCTTCCTGGGAACATCCTGAAACCCTGAGCTGTTCTGGTTCCCAGGATCCCCTGAATCCCAGAGACCTCATGAATCCCTGAGCTGTTCCCCTTTTCAGGAACACACCAAATCCCTGACCTGTTCCCAAGAACACCCTGATTCCCTGAGCTGTTTCCCTTCCCAGGAACAATCCGAATCCCTGAACACTGAATTCTCAGGAACACTCTGAATCCCTCAGGAGAATTCCCATGGCTGGACTGTCCATCCTGACGGCACAAAGAACCTGCCAGGTTTTCCTATGGTATATCTCAAGTTGAAATCAAACTTATTTCAGTATTTTGCCCTTTTTCTTTTGCTTCCGAGGAAATCTGGCTGCAGGATCTTTGTTCCCCACGTATTTCCATGTTCTGAAGCACTTGGAATATAAAAATGGAGTGTGAATCATATCCTTGCTTTAAATAAAACTCCTTCCATCCTTAAGGATGTGTTTGTCACTGATTGTGTGACTCCTGTGATTGAGCAGTGCTTAGAAGGAATAAAGCAGCTAATAATTATCCAGAAATTCCACCAAGGAGTGCTTTATTGAGGAAGAGATAATGAAAGAGGCAATGTTTGAGGGGAAGAAATAAAGTTTTTTTATTAAATCAAATTATAGAGCTGGAAGATAAAGACTGGCTTTTAACCACAGAGTTTGGCCATGGACAGTGGAAAACATGGAAAACCCAATTTTTTCTCTCTATTCTATTTAATCTAACGATGTTTGTGAGTCACCCCTGCCTCCTTTCCATCCTTTCCCAGCAGAACTGTCACAGCACTATCACAGCGGGACAATAAAAGTCATCTCCTTATCTGCCAGGGGGATGGATTGGGGAAATTATTTGTAGAAGAGCAGAAAAAAAGAAATATTACCTTTTTTTATTTACCTATTACCTGCTGCAGATCCCACCTTCACGTCACTGTTTTCCTGCTTTTCCTTTGGAATGCTGTGCTGGGAGCCCCAGGAAGGGCTGGGCGATCCCACACATTGTGGGCTTTGGTGGCCTTTTCTCCACTCCAAAATGTCCCAACTCTTTCCAGGCAATAAAAAGTTTGGAGAGCTGGCCCTGGAGTCAGGGAAATTTCTCCAGTACCTGTGGGATGCAGGGCTCAGCTTCAGGAGGTTCACGGATCCTCTGGGATCTGAGTTCTGGGAGTCACAGCTACGGGATGTGTACCTTCTGTACCATGCTCTGATGGGCAGAACCCATTTTTTTCCTTCACTTTCCCATTTTATCCCAAAATTTCCCTTCTTTGAGCTATTCCTGGCCCCTCTCTACTCCTGAGGATGAAGAAATTGGGCAGACAAGGGGGATTTTGGTGGCACAGCTCACACATCATTTTGGGACCCTCTCCTGGGTCACAGGGGAGGGTCACGGTCCTGAGAGCTCCTTTATCCAGGGAAGAGGTGGAGTCACCATTCCTAGAAGTGTTCAAAACCTGAGCAGACACTTCCTGCCATGGTTTAGAGGGAATGGTGGGATTCAAAGCTTGGACTTGATAATCTTGGTATGTCTTTCCCAACCCTGATGTGATTCCGAATGATCTGAACCAGGAAGAGGCTGGAACTTCCAGAACTTCCCCTAAGATATTCTGTCCCACCACATTTTCAGGAGCTCTAGGACAGGCAGGATTTCATTATGTCCCAAATATCCCTCCTTTCACATTCCCAAATAAATTTGATTTTCCCCCAGCGTTTTGAAGGTCCAGTGTGGAGGACACCCAGCCACAGATGTTCAGCAGAGCCTGGGAGAAATGGTTGGAGTAGGAATTGAAATTCCAGCAATCCCATTGTCCAGAACAGGGATTGACCACGGACACTGCCGGGGAAGGAGCAACCTGGAGATCTCCTGAAACCTCCTGAGGACAGATGGAAGGTGCTCCATGACACACTGAGTGCCCCAGACCCCAATTCCATGAGAAGTTAAAAACAACCCTAAGGAATATATTGGAAACATCTGGAGCAGTGAGAAATGTCCCTGTCCCCAGGGGCTGGGGGTTGGCAGAGAGAATCTGAGGAAATCTGGGGTGGGTTCCTGGGAAGGAGAGGTTATAGGAACCCTCTGGAGAGAGCAATCTGTGTGCAAACACATCCATAACCATGGACAGACATCCATGACCATGGATACGCATCTGTAAAGGTGGACACACAGCCATAAATATGGACAGACATCCATAAATAAATACGGACACACAGCCTTAAACATGGACACACAGCCATAAATAGGGATACACAGCCATTAAACATGGACACACATCCATGAACTTTGACACACAGCCATAAATATGGACACACAGCCATGAACATGGACACACATCCATGAACACGGACACACAGCCATAAATGTGGACACACATCCATGAACACGGACACACAGCCATAAATGTGGACACACATCCATGAACACGGACACACAGCCATAAATGTGGACACACATCCATGAACACGGACACACAGTCATAAATATGGACACACAGCCATAAATGTGGACACACATCCATGGATATGGACACACAGCTGTAAACATGGACACACATCCATAAACATGGACACACATCCATGGATATGGACACACAGCTGTAAACATGGACACACATCCATAAACATGGACACACATCCATTGCTATTGACACACATCCATAAATGTGGACACACATCCATGAACAAGGACATACATCCATGGACATGGACACACATCCATAAACGTGGATACACATCCATGAACAAGGACACACATCCATAAATGTGGACACACTTCTGTAAATGTGGACACACATCCGTGGACGTGGACACACATCCATGGATGTGGACACACATCCGTAAATATGGACACACATCCATGAACAAGAACACACACACACATCCATAAATGTGGACACACATCCATGAACAAGGACACACATCCGTAAATGTGGACACATATCCATGGACATGGACACACATCCGTAAATATGGACATACATCCATGAACAAGAACACACATCCATAAATGTGGACACACATCCATAATCGTGGACACACATCCATAATCGTGGACACACAGCCATAATTGTGGACACACAGCTGCAAACACAGACACACACATAAATGCAGACACACACATGGATGTGGACAGTTGTGCATGGATACAAACAAGCAGCCTGTCACCAGGAACCCCACCAGGAACCTTCTTCCAGCAGCTCAAACACAGACACCAGCAAGGGATGAGTATCCCTCCTCCAAGGGGGTTGGATGTGTGGAGAGCCTCCAGACATGGAAAAGGCACAAACAAGGCCCTGATTTGGAGCATTTCCAGCAGCTGGCAGGACCCGGGGAGGGGTTGCTGTGCTTAACCTGTGGAACAAACTTGCTGAGACCCAGCTGCTTGTGTTGGCTGTGCCATGGTTCCTTCCAGGGCCACCATGTCCTTCCCAGGCCTCCTCCTGCCTTCCAGCCTATGAAGTGGCTCCAGGAAATCTCCTTTTCTTCCATGTCCATGGCTCCTGAGTTCTCCAGACATTTCTCCCAGGCTCTCTCACTCCCCTGGGCAACTCAGCAGCTCTCCAGTGAGGGTGACAGCCAGGTTGTCCCAGCAAGTGTGCAGATGGCTCTTAGGACAGGCCCAACAAGGTCAATAATTGTCCACAAACCAGCAAAACCAAATCCATTCTTCCTCTGGCAATTTTGGGAAGTGGTTCTGGAGCCTCCACTGGTGCTCAGTGGTGAGGAAAAGCTTTGCAGTCTCGGAGAAGGTGAGAGGCTCATGACTGGAGGTCTCAGGCACCCTGTAGGGATGGGGACAGTCCTGCTCCTGTGGGACGAGGCACTGGAGCACATTCATGTCCCAAAACAGGGCAAATCTCTCTAAAAATCCTCATTCTCCCTAGGTCAGTGGGAAGGAATGGTGGGATGGGAATGGCTCCTCCCTGTTCCTCAGAGCTTTGCAGCAGACTCTGCTCCTGCACAGAAAATGGGGAGAAAACATGGATTTGAGGGCCTTTTTCCACCTTCACATTCCCTGTCAGCAGCCTTGGAATAGCAGGTGTGGCAGAAAACAACCTTGGTGATGCACAGGGTCCCTATAAAGGTGAGTTTGCTCTTGTCATGTGCCACAGCCATCCTCATTTCAGTCACCCTGGGCTGGATTCCCCCCATGGAAAGGACAGGGAAGAAAGCACGGAGCTGTTTTGCCAGAAGATGAACCAACAGCTCGCTGTGTCTCTCCACAGTCCATCTCCACATTTATCTTCCTTTCCCCATCCTGCTCTTCCCACGTGCAATCTGCTGCTCTGGAGCAATCTGGGTTTCCATGAAGCCCCTGGGGTGATGGGGAGGGAGCTGCTCTGCTTTGGGAGCCTCTTTTAGAGCTGGGTTCAAATCACTGCTGCTCCTTTTCCCTTCTCAACTCGCCCCAGTCTCCAGGGAGATCAGGGGAACCTTTCCAACTGGGGAGGAATTTTCCACCTAAACACTTTCCTGACCTGAAATCACTTCTTATCTTCCCAGCAGAAAACCTTATTTCCATAGAAGGTGCCTTTTCCCTCAGCAACTAAAACCCTTGAGCTCAGCTTCCAGAAAAGAGAGGTTTTATCCTGAACACTGAGCACCAAGGATGGGGTTTTTTTGCAAATAAAATTCCCCAGGATGTGTCCTCAGGGGCCCATCCTGGGAGTTTCCAACCCCCTGGTGAAGGCTGGGAGCCAGCAGCACATCAGCTCCCTGCAGAACTGTTCAGGTCCCTCAAACCACCAGCACAGAGCTGGAGAGCCAAGGAACCCTCCCAAGCCAGCCAGACTTGGCTGCCAGAGGGGGCTGAACTCATTCCTGGCGATGCTGTTGGCAGCTCTGCTTCCCTGGGATCTGTGAATCCAGCCCTGGAAAGGCTGCAGCTGACTAATGGCAAACACATGGGCATTCCCTTCCCTTCCCTTCCCTTCCCTTCCCTTCCCTTCCCTTCCCTTCCCTTCCCTTCCCTTCCCTTCCCTTCCCTTCCCTTCCCTTCCCTTCCCTTCCCTTCCCTTCCCTTCCCTTCCCTTCCCCTTCCCCTTCCCCTTCCCCTTCCCTTTCCCCTTCCCCTTCCCCTTCCCCTTCCCCTTCCCCTTCCCCTTCCCCTTCCCCTTCCCCTTCCCCTTCCCCTTCCCCTTCCCCTTCCCCTTCCCCTTCCCCTTCCCCTTCCCTCCTGATGGAGGATTCCCCCTGATGGAGGATCAGGGCAGGGATGGAGGATCAGGGCAGGGATGGAGGATCAGGGCAGGGACGTAGGATCAGGGCAGGGATGCTCCATCCTCTCCTCTGCCCCAGCAGCTCAGCCTGGCAGCACCAGCTGGCCCTGCACGGGGCTTGGCAGCAAACCCCAGGATTCTGGGCTAAAAGGAGCCTTTTCCAGGCCAGATGGAGGCAGGGATGGTGGCTTGTGGTGCTGTGGGCTGCCAACAATGGCAGGGATAAACCTGGACAGGGAAAACATGAAGGTTTCCCTTTGGATTGTGTCCCCCACTGTCCCCACCTTCAGACAGCCCAGGCCTTGGAGCAGGGGTGTCCTGAGAGCAGCTGGAAGCGTTTTCCTTGCACATGGACATCTGCAGGCCTCATTTGTGCCCACAGGCACAAGGACTGGAAGATTTCCAGGAAATCTGTTCCTACCCCAAGGAGTGCCGTGAAAAACCCCCGAGGAGCTGTGGGGGGGCTGGTGGAGCAACTGGGGCCATCCAAGAAGGAAAATCGAGGTGTGAAACAAGGCCATGGCTTCCAGACAAGCCCTGGCAGCATTCAGGGGTTGGCTTTTTTGTGGATACAGCAGGGAGGTTGATATTGTTAAAACTTTCCAGTGTGGAGTGATGGCAATGACCATTCCTGAAATAAAAAAAAAATTATTTTGCCAATCCTCTGTGCCCTGGTTGCTCCCAGCATGGGCTGCTGGGTTTCAGATGCCTCGTCCTGCAGCTCCAAATCCTCCTGGCAGAAGATCTGTGACCTCAGGGACAACATTCCCCCTCAGAGCCCCAAATCCCAAATCCATCTGCACAACCCTTTGTGTCCATGGTTGGAATAATAAAATCACTGAGGTGGGAAAATCCCACTGAGATCGAGCCCAACTGTTAACCCAGCACTGCCAAGGCCAGAGTCTCCAACTCTGGGCTTGGTTTTGGGTCCCTCTGGACAAGAAGGACCTGGAGGGGCTGGAGCATGTCCAGGGCAAGGAATGGAGCTGGGAAGGGGCTGGAGCCCCAGGAGAGGCTGAGGGAGCTGGGAAGGCACTCAGCCTGGAGAAAAGGAGGCTCAGGGGGGACCTTGTGGCTCTGCACAACTCCTGACAGGAGGGGACAGCCGGGGGGGGTCGGGCTCTGCTCCAGGGAACAGGGACAGGAGGAGAGGGAATGGTCTCAGGCTGGGCCAGGGCAGGCTCAGGTTGGAATCAGCAGGAATTTCCCCATGGAAAGGGTGCTCAGGCCTTGGCAGGGGCTGCCCAGGGAGGTTTGGAGTGCCCATCCCTGGAGGTGCCCAATAAACCACTAGAGGTGGCACCGAGTGCTCTGGGCTGGGCACAAGGGGGTGTCAGGTCACAGATTGGATGTGATGATCCCAAAGGTCTTTTCCAGCCCAGCTGATTCAGGGATTCAGGGATTCTGTGAGGTCCCTTCTGGCAGCAGCTGCCTGAGGCAAAGCTGAGAGACAGCCTGGGCTTTGCTTCCCGACATGGAACACACTGTGCGAGACAGATCCTGGTGGGACTGAGGTTCACACATTCCCAAAAAAGTTTGGATGGAAGATCCAAGTGAGATGACACTTTAACTGGAAATAACAGCAGCAGAGAAATCAACAAACTCCAGGCCTTGGAGCCTGTTCCTTCATTTCCATCAAATCCAGCATATTCCTCTAAAACTGTCTGGAGCAGAGCATTGTTTTTTTTTTTTTTTTGTTTTGTTTTTTTTTTTTATCCCAGAAGACACCACCAGCAGTTTCTGGTTCAAATTATGAGGTAATAAAACAAACCCCACCACGCTGCTGTTTGTTACTAATTATGGGACTTGTGTTTTGGTGTCAGCAGCTCCCAGCCTCAATCCACTGGCAGCAATAACAATCCAAAAGCAATTCAGGTCGGATTTTACAAGCCTTTAAACACATTATCTCTGACTCCAGTCAAATCATCACTCCTGGATGATATTCCTATAAGACACGGTCAGCAGATGTTCCTGAGTGTGAATCCAGCTGTTTTCTCTGCTGATGTATGGACAGAATTGACTTTATCATTAATCTCATCCCATGTCCAGTGGTGGAATTTGAATTTTGGGAGGCAGGATAGGACCCAGCAGGGTATTTAGACAGGAGGTAAGAAGGGGCTCATCTCTCCTCATGGGAGTGGTGGCACTGGATGTTTCCAAGGAAAAAGTGCTCCGGAACCCGCAGGCACCCAAGGTGGCTTTAGGAGGGGTCACAGAGCCCATCTGGACACTGGACACGGGTCAGAAGGGCCAGATTCTGATGTTTTTATGGAATTATATAATCACCAAGGTTGGAAAAGCCCCCAGAGATCATTGAGTCCAACCTTTAACCCAGCCCTTCCCAGGCCAGCACTGCCCGTGTCTCCAAGTGCCACCTCCACAGGGCTTCTAAATCCCTCCAGGGATGGGGATCCACCACTGCCCTGGGCAGCTGTGCCAGGGCTGGCCAGCCCTTTCCATGGAGAATTCTTCCCAAATATCCACCCTGAGCCTGGCCCAGCCTTTCCCTCTCCTCCTGTCCCTGTTTCCTGGAGCAGAGCCCGACCCCCCCCGGCTGTCCCCTCCTGTCAGGAGTTGTGCAGAGCCACAAGGTCCCCCCTGAGCCTCCTTTTCTCCAGGCTGAGTGTCTTCCCAGCTTCCTCAGCCTCTCCTGGGCTCCAGATTCTTCCCAGCTCCCTCAGCCTCTCCTCACAGGACTGCAACACATTCCAGTAGTGGGAGCTGAAATCAGCCCCTGTGAATCCCAGAATTCTAGAATGGTTTGGGTTGGAAGGGACTTTAAATCCCATCCAGTGCCACCCCTGCCATGGCAGGGACACCTTCCACTATCCCAGGTGACTCCAAGCCCTGTCCAGCCTGGCCTTTGGCACTGCCAGGGATGTTGAAGATGTGAAAGAACTCATCTGACTGCTGCCAATCACAGGGAAAAGCAGCAATCCTGGAGGCAGTGAGGACTGGCATAGCACAGCTGGAAAGAGTCACCTGGAGGAGGAATAGCTCATGTTGGGCTCTGAGCAGCTTCCCAAGCTGCCAGAAGGATTCAGTATCTGGAGTCACATCAGGACAGCAGCCCTGGCTATGGAGGGAGCTTTATTTGCAGCTCCAGCAGGAAACTTCCACTTCAGCACTGCTGATTGCACTGCTGCTCCCCTCACCCGCAGGATATGGAGTGTCAGACTGGAGGTGTTTGCAGATGAGAGATAACAACTGTTGGAAAATTAAATTAGGAGTGCTTAGAAAGTGTTCTTGGAGCTGCAGAGCCAAGCCAGCTGTGCCTGCCACACCTGGGGAGCACAGTGGGAGCTGATAAAATCTTGCTGTTTCACCCAGCAACAGGTCCTGGAGGGAAATTGTCACCTGGCCAGGGAGGAGGAAGCAGCCCTTGGAGCCAGGAGAAAGCAGAGGCAGGTTTCAAGAGGCACAGAGGCCTCACCAGGCCTTTGATGTGTGTTTGCAGTGTGCGTGCCTACAGCTGTGCTCCCAAAAAAAGCTGCTGTGCCTCCTTGTGTTTTGTTTGGATCTGTCAGGTCAAGAGGAGGGGACAGGGATTGAGGAGGCCTTGATGCTTGTTCAAGCTCTGCTGGGTTCCCCCATCCCCAAACCAGGTGGGTACAGGGAGAAACTGCCCACAAACAGATGCAAAATAATAATAATAAAAAAAAGTCCCTCACGGTTTCTCAAGGCAGGCTGGAGAACCAGAAGGAAATTCTGCTCCTGCCCTGAGCTCATCCCCCAGCGTGGGCAGCAGGATGAGAGAGGGGATCCTCCCCTCTGCTCCACTCAGGTGAGACCCCACCTGTGGAGCTGCCTCAGTCCTGGGACCAATAGCAGGAGGACGTGGAGCTGCTGGAGAGAGTCCAAAGGAATCCACGGAGCTGCTGCAGGGCTGGAGCCCCTCTGAAGCCAGGCTGGGAGAGCTGGGGGTGCTCCCCTGGAGAGGAGAAAGCTCCAGGGAGAGCTCAGAGCCCCTCCAGGGCCTGAAGGGGCTCCAGGAGAGCTGGAGAGGGACTGGGGACAAGGCTTGGAGGGACAGGACCCAGGGAATGGCTCCCAGTGCCAGAGGGCAGGGATGGATGGGATCTTGGGAATTGGGAATTGTTCCCTGGGAGGGTGGGGAGGGGCTGGGCTGGAATTCCCAGAGCAGCTGGGGCTGCCCTTGGGTCGCTGGCAGTGCCCAAGGCCAGGTTGGACACTGGGGCTTGGAGCAGCCTGGGACAGTGGGAGGTGTCCCTGCCATGGCAGGGGTGGGGTGGGGTGGGATGGGATTTAAGTTACCTTCCAACTCAAACCATTCCATGAGTACAAAACCCTCCCCATGCCAGGCTGTATTCCTGCCTATCCAAAGGCAAACAGCACAACAATCCCAGACAGGATCATTTGCTTTTTTTCCTTAAACAGACACAGAAAGCTAAACTCTCTCTTTTCCTTTCCCTAGTGAAACAACTGCTCACTTTTAAATTTTTAAAGGTTTATTAAACCTTAACAAAAAAAAAATACAACAAAAGGACTAAATAAGGAAAAATTACAGCCGTGGCTGCCTGCCACGTGCTCCTCTTCAAAATGGATGCTCCACCTTTTATACTTCTAGCTCCTCCTAAAGTCCTGTCACTGACTCCTTCCTTGCTGTCCAGGGGTGGAGATCACTTTCTTACACCTTGATTGGAGGTCAGGTGCTGCCATAGTAATGAGCCAACCTTCCCAAATGCCCGGATTACCGGGCCATCCCATAATAACGGTGCAGGGGGGAGGGCACATTACAGTAACATAACTGCACATCTGTGTAAGAGCCTGAGCTGAGAGATGTGGGACTCCAGGCTGCTCTTCCAAATGCAGTTTATTGTATATCACATCAGTCTCGGGTCGTGGGTGACAGAGCCACCCTACAGCTGTCATGTCCAGCTATAGATGAGCCTGAAGTCCCTTTAGTTCTGGTCACACTGCATTATATGTTTTACTTTGCTGAGTATCTTAATACATAACAACCAACCAACACCTTTACTACTACCTGTAGCCTATCATAACTACTATCATTACCATATTATGGCCAATACTAGCCAATCATATGAGTTAGTATGTTACACTTTAAGCTTAAAGTTGTTTTTCAGTTTCCTTGCAGTGGAAAATTCTTGGACCTTTTTTCTACCTGCCACATCTGCATGTCTGTTTGCCTGTGGTATCTTTCTGCTTTTCCTAAGACCTATTTCTGCTTGGTAAAAACATCTTTTTGTTTGTGGCCAACATATCCTTTGATCTAAATCATAAAACCTCCTTCCAGCTCGACTTAACCTTTGCTTTCTTAGCTGTCCAGCAAGATTGGCTCAGCAATTCTCAATTTACACATCTCCTGTTCTTCTGTATCAAAACTTACTTCCATCTCTATTCTGCTCTCAGGTTCTGCATTCAGAGATCTTTCTGCCAAGCACACATATCTGTGAGACTGTCAACTTTCCCAACAATCTCCAAAACTTCTCTTAACATCCACATAATGTTCACCCCTTAATTGTGAGAGCCTTCCATCTCATTACTCATCTCCAACACCAGGCACCCCGGATCTGGCTGCAAGAGAATTCCAAGAGCTCCCCAGTGACCATGGGGCAAAGGAGGCTCCATGAGCTCAAACATGGTGAAATTGGAGCAGGGAATGGTTTGGAAAGGAATGGGTTTGAAAGAGGACATTTAGATGGGAGAAAAAAGGCAGCACTCATCTCTGCTGGGGAGTTTTATTCTGTTTAAACTGGTTTTACTGGGATAACAGTGGGAATTCTGGGCTCATGGGCCATGGGGAACTCCCCATTCCCAGATCTCAGTTTCCCATTTATAATCTGGGGATAAAACCAGGGGACAGCAGAGCCAAGAGCAGGTTTGAAGTCCAGTTTTAAACCCTTTAAGCAGGGGTTTAAACCAGAAACATAACTTGGCAGAGACAGAGGAGAGAAAACAGCCCCTCTAGATGTGGCATCAACAGAAATGGTGCTCTGGCTTCACATGGATGAGGGAAGAGCTCCTGAATCTCCCACAATTCCACCTGGAATTGCAAATTCTCCCAGAATTTCTGGGACCAGCTGCCTAGGCCCAGCTGGCTCAGCTGTTGGGAGATTGATGGAATAAACCTGAGTGTTGTTTGCAGAGTGCAGGTTTGGAAAAGAAACTTTGGAAAACCCAAACCCAGGGCTGTCAAGAGCCCAGGGGTTTCCTTTCCCTTTTTCTGGCCCTTACACCTGCCAGGCACTAAAGGTGACCACAGGAGAACATCCCATGTTCGTTTATGGAGAAGAGTTTGGGGTTTGTGGGGGTTTGAAAGGGCTTGTCAGGGTTTTAGGGGTTTGTAGGGGTCTGTAGGGGTTTGTATGGGCTTGTCAGGGTTTGTAGGGGTTTGTCAGGGTTTGTAGGGTTTTTTTAGGGGTTTGTAGGGATTTGTATGGGCTTGTCAGGACAGGCTGGAGGGTTTTTTTTTCCTTCAGGGTTTTGTCAGGGTTTTTCAGGATTTCTCGGGTTTTGTAAGGATTCTCCACTCACTGCCAGAGGAAGCAGAGCAATGAGACCACTTTTCATTCCAGAGAGGATTTTCATTCCTGATGTGTGCCGTTCTTTCTCGCTGCCCCTCCATGTTGCCCACACTGGAACAGGGACCGAGGGAAGGCCCGGGTTTGCTCTGAGGCTGCCCTGAGCTCTGTTTGCAATTCCTGCCTGTCCTGTCTCGTGCCATCCAGGGAAGGAGCAGATGTGTTCCCCCATTCCCGCGTTCCAAGTTCCCAGTTTCACCTCGTGACTCTCCAGCCCAGAGCATCATGCCCAGGGAGGAGATTTCCCCTTGTCCTCCTCCCACCCTTCAATTCCTTCACCCACAGAGCCTCCAAGTCCATCATGATGGAATGTTTCTCACTCTGGACACACAGAATCCATCAGGACAAAACTCCAGCCCTTCTGGGGCATCCAGATGCTTCTTCCTCTTCCTCTTCCTCTTCCTCTTCCTCTTCCTCTTCCTCTTCCTCACTTTTGTCTTCTCCTCCTTTTCCTCTCATTTACTTTCCTTTTCCTTTTCCTTCTCCTTCTCCTTTTCCTTTTCCCTTTTTTCTCCTTCTCCTTCTCTTTCTTCTCCTCCTCCTCCTCCCCTCTTGGTGCCGTTTGTCCCTCGTCTCCTCTGACAAGGAGGATCCAACCCTTGATCCCTGTCATGTGCAGAATCCTGACTCTTTAATTTTATTGACAATCAACTGCCCCTGCCAGGGATGAGGAGAGGGGGAATTTGGAGATGATCCTGGGAAAGGTCCCTTTCCACAACAGAGAGCCGTGGGATGGGCAGCAGGACACCCTCAGGGTGGCCATGCAGAGCTCTCCAGGCCCTCCAAAAGGATCTGGCTCTAAACCCAACCCAGCCCCACCAAAATGTTGTTTTTGTGGGGCCACATCGCTGTGAGCTCCTGCAGCAGCCATCAGTGCTTTATTCATGAAATTCCCTCCTTCTCTTCATTCTCAAATGGGAAGAATTCTCTCCCTAGGTGATCCCAATCTCTCTGCCCTGGAGCTTCTCTTGAGGAACAGCTGAAAAAGACACCAGTGGTCCTGTCCCCAGGTCCCCCTGCCCTGGACACGACATGGACCTGTCATGTCATGAGCCAGAGCAACACACGAGGCCTTGGATTTGGGAAATATCCCACAGAAATTCCTTCCCTCTAAATGTTTATTTTCACGACCCAACGGGTCAAGATGTTTTCTCAGTTGCTTCAAGCTGAAGCAATCCAAGAATTCTGGGAATCTTCCTTGGAGCTGAGGTCCTGGGTGAACAATGCAGGACGTGGCCGAAGGTCTGCGTGGAGCACCCACCCTCCACATCTGCTGGGCTTTCCTCTGAGATTTATTATGGACAAAAGCAGCTCTTGGAAGAGTTGTTCTTCTCCTGTTGGAGGAGATGGACAGAAATATTTCACACATGACTCAAATTCTGGATGGCTCCACCACAAACTCCAGATGGGAATGAGCAGGATGGACATGAAATCATCCTTGATTCATAGACAACCCCAGAAAATAAATCTCGGCCTTGCTCGCGGATCTTCCCCACTTCAGTTTCACTCTTGATCTCCAAGCCAAGAGGCTGAAATTCCGGGTTTTTGCAGCCCCAAAGCCAGTAGCAGTAAAAATTTATAAAATCCTGGTGGATTTGTGCTGCAGGTTGAGTGGGGAAAGTGATCTGAGATTAAATTATTACTCTGGAAAATAGGGATGGATTACCAAAGCTGCACTTCCAGGGCTGTGCTCCTTTCTACCTGGGCTGGAACAATAAATATTTAACGAGGCAAATGGATCCTCCTGCACTTGTAATTAAGGGAAGGGGGGATAAATTGCATTCTTAATTATTCCTAACAAAAGGAAAGCAATTTCCTCAGTGATCAGTGAGAATTCCCATTTTTCCCAAAGTGAAGTAGGAGCAGGGAATGGATTTGAAAGGAAAGGTTTCAAAAGAGAGCATTTAGCATCTGATGGGGGATAAAAGGCAGCACTCACCTCTACTGAGGAGTTTTATTCCATTTAAACTGGTTTTACTGGGATAACATTGGGAATTCTGGGCTCATGGACCATGGGGAACTCCCCATTCCCGGGCCTCAGTTTCCCATTTATAATATAAGGATAAAACTGGCTGGAGCTCACAAGGACTTTGTTCCTGGAACACTTTTTTTGAATGCCAAAATACGGATTGCAACATCTCTTGGAAAAAAATCCTCTCTGAGCAGATTTGTTGTTGGAAAGCATGAATATCCAAGTGTGGAATTCTCAATATTGCTTCATATTTTATTATTTTTCCCCATAGTTATTTTTATAACTTTGAAGTGTTTTGCTTCACAATCCCCAACTGTGAACACAGGGATTTATTGACTGATAACAAAATAAAAAATATATGAACAGCACAGAACCATGGAAGTGGCATCCAGCCTACCTCCAGCTGTCCTAAAAAGAGTGGAAATGGTCCTAAAAAGAGGGAAAATGTTACTAAAAAAGGGAAAATGGTCCTAAAAAGAGGGAAAATTTTTCTAAAAAGAGGGAAAGGAGCAGGGCTTGGACCTCTCCTGTCTTGGTTACTGTAGGGGAATCTCATCCATCTTCCCACTCAATGATCCAATGAAGCTGCAGCCTCTTCCCTGCCCTCTCCCCTCCATCCTGGAGCATCCCTAAATCCCTGGCACTGTTCACACTCTTTTTTCTTCCTTGGATGCTCCCTCCCTGTGCCCTGGCTCCCACTCCAGGAGTTTTTCCCAGTGCACCATTTCCCATCCCTTTGAGCAGTTGATCCTGGATGGAATCACATCTCCCACCCCACCAGCTCCATGTTCACCCCCACCCCCCTCCCAGTCCCAAATCCCTGTGGATATCCCTACAACTCTGCTCCCGGTTTCCATTTCCACCCCACCAGCTGTGCTTCCATCCCCTGCTCTTCCCAATCCCAAATCTCTGTGCTTGTCCTGTATCTTCAATTCTGTTCCCTTTTCCATTTTCACCCAACCAGCTGTGCTTTCATCTCCTGCCCTTCCCCAACCCCAAATCCCTGTGGATATTCCTACATCTATAATTCTGTTTCCAATTTCCATGTCTCGCCTCACCAGCTCTGTTTCCATCCCCTGCTTTTCCCAATCCCAAATCCCTGTGCTTGTCCTGTATCTTTAACTCTATTCCCTTTTCCATTTCCACCCCACCAGCTCCGTGTCCATCCCCTGCCCTTCCCAATCCCAAATCCCTGTGGGTATCCCTATAACTCTGTTCCCAGTTTCCATTTCCACCCCACCAGCTCCGTGTCCATCCCCTGCCCTTCCCAAACCCAAATCCTTGTGGATATTCCTACATCTATAACTCTGTTCCCACTTTCCATGCTCCACCCTGCCCCTTGTTCCCAGTGGGTTTAACTCCAAAATTTTCACGTTCAAGACCCCAAGCTGGCGAATCCTCCAGGGCAGGGGAAGCCAGGACTCTGCTGTTGGAGCTGTAGGATCTGGATCCCTCTAATGGGAATAAAATCCACCTACAAGCCCCCATGGGAAGCACGGGGAGCTCACAAATTTTGGACAAAAGTTGGCTGGAACTACCAGGCTGGGGAAAACAAGAGAAATTTTTTCCTTCTAACTTTGTTCTTTGAAACTGCTGAATTGTTTTGGCTGAAGCTCCCTCCCTCCCTCACCCCTTAAAAAGCAAGACCAGCCCGAGGTGGATGCTCCATTAGAGAAAATCTCTGCATAAATGATGGAAATTAAAATTATAACTCCAAGCAGAGCTTTCCAAGGGGAGTTTCAGGGCTCCTTAATAGGCCAGGACTGCTGCAGTGAATCCCTGATTTACTGGGGAATATTAATGGGCCTCTCTGCACAATTATAGCCAGAAACAGCAATTAAAGAAAAAATCAGAGAGGGGAGGAACTCAGGGAAGGGTCCTCAGCCAGCACTAATTGGTGCAGCTCAGAAAGCAACAGAGCTGAGCAGAATTCCACCCATTCAGGGCAGCTCCGAGGAATTTCTGATTTCCAGCCACCTTCCTTTTGCATTTATCTCTTTTTTTTTTTTTTTTTCCTTGGGAAGAGCTAAACACTATTGGTTTAGGCCTAAAGATAAAACAACAAATGAAAAATCTGGGATAATTGCAGATTTCTTCCAGTTGGAAAAGTTGTTTTGGGTTTTTAAATGATACATTTTCTAGTTTTTCAAATATTTTAAGAGTTCCAATTGTAAGAGTAATTTTTAATTTTAAGAGTTCCAATTCTAAGCATCCTCCAGGACCTTTTTTTTTCACTTGCATCCTTTAATGGAGCAAAATAAATTATTATTAGGCAGGTAACATTGAAATTTTTGTGAAGAAAAAACATTTTGCAGCACAGAAACCAGCAGAGCTGAGCAGAATTCCACCCATTCAGGGCTGCTGAGAGAAATTTCTCATTTCCAGCCACTTTCCGCTGGAATTTATCTGTTTTTTTTTCCTTGTGAAGGGATAAAGCACTGTTGGTTAAACCCTAAAGATAAAAGAAAAAAGGAAAAATCAGGGAGGCCTGGGATAATTGCAGATTTCTTCCTGTCTGTAAAAGTTGTTTTGGATTTTTTAATTATACATTTTATATTTTTTTAAATAATTTTAAGAGTTCCAATTCTAAGCATCCTACAGGACCTTTTCTTTCACTTGTAGCATTTAATGGAGCAAAATAAATTATTATTGGGAAGCTTAAAATTTATATTTTTGTGAAGAAAAGGTCCTGATTGGAATTCTTTTAGCTCTGGGAAGCAAAGGATTTTGCTGTCTTCATGTGTAGAGAGGTGGGAATAGGAGAGAGGAGAATTGTCCCATTAAAAAGTGAATTTTTTACTGTCTCTAAACCCTTCCCTGAGCACACAGGAGCAGAAAAAAAAAGGGGGGAAAAAAGCAGGAATGGCTGGATTTCCTCTCAAGTCCAAAATCCCCATCTGTACTTAACCTATTACCTGCAGAGAAACAATTTGGGAATTCCTTCTGAAGGTGTTACTCTCCATTGGTGCCACTTCCTCAGCGGGCGTTGGGTGACAACCTCAGGGCAGCAACAGATCTGTGGGACAGCCTTGGTGACTGGGCAGCTCCAGAACCCCTGAGAGCTTTAGGAAATTCACCTTTTTTCCATCAAAATTAAAAAAAAATCAAAAAGAAATTTAAAAATCTGCCTCTATAAAATTTTATTTTTGGCATAACAAACAAGCCCTGGGGAAATGAGGGGCAGGAGGATTTGGAAGGCAGATCTTGGGAGTCAGAGCCTGAATTTGGAGGCTCCTGCATCCAGTTAGCTGCAGATATCCTAGGAAAAGTATGGGAAATTGATTTGTGAAGAGTTTTTACAATTTGACAGAAAGTTCAAATGGTTTTTTATATGTGTATGCGAACATTAAGATAAGGTGTTTGACTTAGGAAGGTTATAGAACAGAGGACATTGTTGAGAGAGAGATTAAACTAGAAATAAGTTTTAAGGCACAGCTGGACCAACATGGGAAAAGCTGGGCCAGAAACTGCTGTTGCTTCATGGAATTCCAGAGTGATTTGGGTGGGAAGGGACCTGAAAACCCATCCAGTACCACCCCTGCTATGGCAGGGACATCTCCCACTGTCCCAGGCTGCTCCAAGCCCCGTCCAGCCTGGCCTTGGACACTCAAGGGATCATCTCAGAGCCCAGGGACTGGGCAGAGGGGATGAAGTGATGCTGCAGCCCCTGCAGGGGTTTGCACACAGCTGGAAATGCTTTCTGCTCTCCCCTCTGCAGCCTGGAGCACCAGGGAGGCCAAGGGGTTTGAGTTCCCAAAAACATCCTGACAAAATCAACAGGGGAGGGAAGGAATCCTTGAGAACACCCTTGAGAAGCCGGGTTTGTTATCCCTGACTCCTGCAGGGACTGTGCCACTGCCACCCCACAGAGCCACTCAGAGTCAAAGAACGTCTGAGTGCAAGGGACCCAGAGGGATCTTGGATCCAACCCCAGACCCTGCACAGACCCCCCAGCAATTCACACAGAATCACCGGGTTGGAAGAGGCCTTTGTCCTAGATTGCAAGGCAATATTTATTCCATTTGCCATCTGCTGGGGGTGTGGAAGTTTTCTTCTGTTAATTGGGCAGTTTTCTTTATCTCTTCCACAAACCAATCCTCCCCCCAGGAGACATCTGATGTTAATGGGCTACTGAATGTCACTGCAGGACTGATAAAAGTTACAGCAGCCCATTGTGAGATGTTCTGCCCAGAAGGAGGAGCCAAGCATTCCTACCTGGATATAATCTGAGGTTTTGGGACATCAGATCAGCCTTTCCACAGGATTCCCAGAGGAACAGCTGGGGTTTTCCCCTGGACCTTCAGAGGAAGACTCCACCCTTCTACAGGATCACTGCTCCGACAGAACCACATCTGCCACTCCAGGAGGACTGCAGCCACTCCAGTTTGGACGGCTACCAACACGCTGGCCAAAGGGGTGTCAGGGTATTCTGACTCTGTCAGTGGTTTTCCTTTTGTGTTACTGCATGGATTTTGTTTCTTTTCCCTTTTCCTAATAAACTGTATTTCTGACTTTCTCACTGGTTTTGCTTTCAAACCAGAACAACCTTCCAGACCATCGAATCCAACCTATCCCCAGCACCTCAACTAAACCCTGGCACCCAGTGCCACATCCAGGCTTGTTTTAAACACACCCAGGGATGGTGGCTCCACCACCTCCCCGGGCAGCCATTCCAGAACTTTATCACTCTTGCCATGAAAAACTTATTCCTGATATCCAACCTGTATTTCCCTTGGGGCAGTTGAGACTGTGTCCTCTGGTTCTGTCAATAATCCCACCCTGGGCATCCCTGGAGCTCTGGCAGCCTCGGGGCCGTGCCCATTCCCTGGGGAGCCTGGGCAGTGCCCAGCACCCTCTGGGGGAAGAACCTTTCCCTGAGCTCCAGCCTGACCTGCCCTGGCCCAGCTCCAGCTGTTCCCTGGCTGCTGTCCCTGTCCCAGAGCAGAGATGGGAGCTGCCCCTCGGGAGGAGCTGCAGATCCCTGAGCTCTGCCCTCCGTGTGCCCTGCTCCAGCTGCACACACCAAGAGCCCTCAGCTGCTCCAGACCCTTCCCCACCCTCTGGACACTCTCTAATGGCTCCATTTTATATTGGGGCACCCAAAGTACTCCCAGCACTGGAGGTGAGCTCCCCCCAGCCCAGCCCAGAGTAAGACAGTCCCTCCCTGGCCTGGTCTGGCTGTTCCTGGTGCACCCCAGGACAGGGATGTCCCTCCTGGCTCCAGGACAGCTCAGATCACCAAGGCCACATCCTGTGGCTGTCAGGGCTCCTGCACGTGTTTAACAGGCTGGGCTGGTGTCCGTGGCATTGTGACAATCTCCACCCAGGCCTCACCCCCTCCTTTCTATCCCAGAACAGAATACTCCCCAAAAATCCAGCCCTTGGCTCTCTCACTGACATTCTGAAGCCCTGTGTGAAGAACTGGAGCGTTTAACCCTGCGGTAAACTCACACCAGGAGGGGAGTTAGGAAAATTATCCTTCCCTTGCCTTTGTGAGGGGAGAAAGAAGCAAAAATCTGATTTGTCGAGCCAAAAGTTCAGGAGTAATGAGTGACTCTCCCCACACCTCCTCCTTAAATATCCTAAGGCCAACTCAAAAGCCAAGATCTTGGTTGCTGTTAAAAATAGCTGATGAAGTGACAGGATTTGCTCCAGGGTTGGCTCTCCGGGGTGAGCCCCAGCCAAGTCCCAGCTCATCGGGAAGTTTGGAAGCATCCAACAGCAGCACCCAAGTCCTGCAAGCCCAATCTGGGAGAAAACAGCGATTATGCAAGAAAAGCTGGCAAAAACAACCCTCTGTTTGCTGCTCTCCTGTGCTCTGCCCGCTGGGCTTTGAGGCTGCACGGCTCAAGTTTTCCGTGTTTGCTCCAAAGCAAATAATTGCCTTTTTCACTGGAGCTTGGGATCAACACATCATTATCACCTGCTTCCCTGGGATGAGGCATTGAGGCCACGGCCCAGCGTGGCCAGGAGAGCCCGTGGTGCTCAGAAATGAGGTGTCTGTGGACACACAGCAAGGAAAACTCCAACCTCCCCCTCTCCAGACGTGTGTGAGACGCTTTCCCCTCTCTGGTGAGACTTGCAGTGACCACAGAGCCTCGTGATTAACGTGGTGGATCCAAAGGAGTGGAAAAAAAAAAAAAAAACCTGGAAAAATAAAACAGTTTTCCTTTTCCATGCCAAAACCTGTGCCTGGTGTTCCACCTCTGGCTTGGGCATCTCCCATGTGCTGCAAGAGGGGGGAAACCTCCAGGGATTTCCCTGCTGTGCCTTGTTCCTGGTGATATTTGAGGAGCAAAAGGGGCTTGGGAGCATCGTGTGTGCCTGAATCCACATGGAGGGGGGGGGGAAATCCAGTGGGAAATTCTCCTCCCAGGGGTTTTGGGTGCTGTTTTTGCCCAAGGTCGGGGTTTCCCTGCTTTCACCTCTGGGGTGCTGTGAAATTAGGCACGGGGGGGGAGATTTCTCTGCTTGCTTCGCCTGGAAATAATTTGAAAACTCACCAGCTCATGCTGCACACCCAGGCACCCATGTGTGGCAAAGGAGAGAGTGGAAAAAGATAAAAATGTGGCCATTGTTGTGGCCAAAAATGTAGCTTGTTTGGATGTTTTTCCTTCAAATTTGGAGGAATTCTCTTCAAATGTGGAGCTTTGGGGGAACAAGAACAGGGAGGGTTTAGCAGGGTGGGCAGAGGGAGCATTTGGACAGAGGGCTACCCCAGAGAAAGGGGATTTGGCCCTGAGGGAGTCCCAGTGGGATCTCCCAGCCCTGCCCGGGTGGCAGAGAGCTCTGGCCATGCTCTCCAAACCCTGCAGCAGCAGGAGGAACAGACCAGCTCTTTGTTTTTTCCCTTCCAGCCTCTCCATCCCTCTGGGTTCCTCTTCTCTGGAGGTGCTGATCCTTTGTCTTTGCCCAAAGAGGATTTTAACCCAACCCTGCCTTTCTAAAACCCTGCAGAAAGGCAGGGAGCTGCTGAATTTCCAGATGTTCCCACCTCAGACTGTTCAGTCCCCCAGGCAGGGGTTCCTGGGGCTGATCCTTCACCCAGCTCGCTCTGTTTTGGGGCTGGAGTTTAACAGGAACAAATCTGCCCTGAGGAAAGGGTTGATCAGCCCCTTTCCCTTTTGCAGCTGAGCAGAGCCTCCCAAAAATGAGGGTCCTGAGAGATCCTTAGGAAGCAGCTGGGAGGCAAAGGAGAAATTCCACCTGATGCTGCCCCTGGGGAAGATCCAGGTGAGCCTGGGGTTGTAAAATATCAGAAGAGGGAATGATTTACCTGCAACCACCACCCTTCCTGCTCTGCCAGACCCTTCCAAGGCTGCCCTCCATGCCAAGAATGCCCCCAGGGATGCTCTGGGACACAGAGCTGGGACAAAGCTGTGCACAAGCTGCCTTGACACAGCATTTTACTGGTTGGCATCATCTTCAATGGGGCTGTGAGGAGAGGAGGCAGCACAGGATATTCACATCAGAGTCACCCAGGGTTAAATTAGGGATGGTTTAGCCTTAAACCCTGACTAAACCTCTTCAGGTTGTTCTGGCAGCCTCTGAGCCAGGGATGGTGGGGAAAGAGGGAAAGGTTCTTCCCCCAGAAGGTGCTGGGCACTGCCCAGGCTCTCCAGGGAATGGGCATGGCCCCAAGGCTGCCAGAGCTCCAGGGATGCCCAGGGTGGGGTTGTTGGGGGGGTCTGGGCAGGGCCAGGGGCTGGATCCATGATCCTGTGGGTCCCTTCACACTCAGGATGTTCTATAATATTCCATTGTATTGATATTCTATATCTATAATATTCTGTATCTGTTATATTCTGTGATCTTTTGGATGAACGGGAAGCTCCCCCCACAGCTCTGCCCACTGCAGAACCCTGAGCTTGTTGTCAGCACCTGAAGAACAGAAGCAAGAAGCAGAAAGGAAAGATGCCAAGGAAATGCCAGATTAAAGACCAAGCCTCACAAATCCAAGCTCTCAGCAGAGCTGGGCTCACGTGAAGTCCTGAGCAGCCTTCCTGCTCCTGGTTGCCAACCAAATCACCTCCAAGCCACCCTAAACCATCCCTGGATGCCCTGCCCCACAGCAGGAAACTCAGGGATGATCTTCCCTCCCCTCTTCTGCAGGCTGAGCATCATCAATAAAAGCTTCCCCGGGATTCTGATGCTCTGAGGCAGCTCTGAGGCACGAGAGCTGCCAGGGCAGAGCTGGGCTGCTCTGGGGACACAGGGAGGCGACTCTGATTTATGAACAGTCCCATGAGCTCCTCAGAGAAGCAGCTCAGGGCTGAGGCCCCTCTGGGTCTTCACTCTGTGGGCTCAGTCAGAGTTTGTGTCTGTGCAGAAGGAGCAGCTCCTGCCTGGGTGTGAGCCCGAGCAGCCATGGCTGTATTGATTAATTGATTAATTAATTGACTAAATTGGCAGGCTGGGCTGTGTCCCCACCACCACAGCAGGGTCCCATGGCCAGGCAGGACAGAGGGTGTCGAGCACAGCCCTGTTCCAGCAGTGGCTGCACTTTATTTTGCCAGGTTAAAGTCAATTCTTAGAGCAGAGCAGCAGAGAAGATGAGGAGTGGAAGAGAAAGAAAGGCCCCGAAGGCAGAAATGCCTCCTGCTGGGCTGGAAGGAGGGCATTGCCCAGCTGATGCCATCCCAGCTGCTCCAGGTGCTTCCAGCCCTGCCTGGAGCCGGGAATGCCAGGCAGAACGAGGAGCAGAGCTGTGCTGGGGCAGTGTGGCTGGTGCCAGAGCCAGCTCCAAATGTGCAGCTCTAGGAAAGGACAAAAGCTGGGATGAAGCCCAGGGAAAGTGAAGCTGTGACCTTTGCCAAGCCCTGCCAGTACCCTCCCCGGAGCTCAGAGCTGTGACAGCCTGCAGACATCAGTCACGGCACTGGCACTGGCTCCAGCCCGAGCTCCTTGAGCCCTTCCCAGCTCCCTGTGAGGCAGGAGAGGGCAGAGATGGGGATTTGGAGCATTTACAGACCCAGGGGTGCTGGAGGAGGCTGAGCTCGAGTCCAGGGGTTTTCCTGGGTTTCTCCAGGATTTAGGCACCACTGATTTTCAGCATGTGGTGGAATCACTGCTGGTTTGTGCTCCCTGGCTGTGCAGGGCTCAAAGAAAAAGGGCAAAAACACCCAGGGACAACAAATTTGACAACAGGTTGCCACCAGCAATGAAAAGGAGTTGGAAAGGCTACTCTTGTTATTCCTGCTGTAATTAAAATGGAGAATTTATTTCTCCTTGCAGCCAGCCTCCTGCAGAGAATTAAGCACAAGATTAATGAGGTGCCTGATGGTTTGTGCAGCCCCACTCAGAACCAGAGCCATTGTTTGCTCCTCGTGTGCCTGGCTGTGGAGAGCAGCCAACTCCCTCCTGGTGACGTCCTGGGCTACCAGGGACACCACAGATGGATGTTTGTGCTCCTGGCTGGGATTTGGGAACAGCAGAGCTGAGGGAACGCGCTCAGAATCCCTGCCCTGAGGCACGGGGAGGGGACAGCAGCTCTGGGAAGGAGCAGTGCCCAGTTTGCTGTCCCAGGAAGGTGAGATCCAGCTGGGATCAGAGTTCTGAAATCGAGCTGCTGGTGACACTTTGTCACCAGTGGCACAGGCCTGTGGGTGGCTGGAACAGGCAGTGCTACCCTGTCCTGCCAGTGTCCCCAGCAAGCAATAATTACTCCAGTTTTTATAGGATGTGTTATCTCACGCTGTCCCACATTTCCCCCTGTTTTTAGGAACCACCCAGCTCAAGTTTCACTCCCAAAGCACTTTCCCATCAAATCCACACAGCTCCAAACGCAGGTTTTCCATCCTGGTTTCCTTGATCCTTTCTCCAGTGAGGACTGGGAGCAAGTGCTGAGCCCCACGGGGTGCCCTGGGTGGCCGGGAGTGAGAGGGACTGTCTTGGTATGAACAGACAGGTGTCTGCTGAGGAGGGAAGGAGCCTCCCTTGAAATGGAAAATGTAAACCCCCTCCCTCTGAATTATTATAATTTTGAAATTAAGGGGCTCTCAGGCAAAGATACGGGAATAGGAATAACAGTTCTTTATTAGAGAAGAAAATAAAAATAAAATAAAAATGCAGTAATACAAAACATCATTGCCAGAGTCAGAGCAGGCCCTGGCAGCCTGTGGGTCAGGGTGGTGGCAGCAGTCCCATCCCATGGTGGCTCAGCCCTCCTGCAGTGCCAGCTGTGCTTCTGCTGGAGCAGGGATCCTGCACAAGGGTAGAGTTTTCCTCTGAAGCTCCAGGGCTGCTGGAGGTGAGCCTGGGCTTCCTCTGGGAATGCAGTGGGGAAGAAAGCTGCTCCTCTGGGAATGCAGAGGGCAAAGGCTGCTGTGGTGTGCCAAGGTCAGATTGTATCCAGGTAGGAATGCTTGGCTGCTCCTCCTGGGCGGAGCCTCTCCCCATGGGATGATGGAATTTTCTCAGCCATGCAGGGACACTCAGTGGCCATGAACAGAAGAGATCTCCTGGAGGGAGGATTGGCTGTGGGAGAGATAAAGAAATCTGCCCCATGAGCAGCAGAGAGCTGCCCCAGCTCTGACAGATGGGATAGAACACACAGCCCAGACACATCTTGTAACCTTTGAACAGGGACACAGCAGAAATTAGGAATGCCAGGATTTTCCCTTTCCAGAAGTTTTTTTGGAGGGCTTGCTGGCATCCTGCAGGGTGCACATACAGCTGTGCCTGCAGGGACAATGTGACATTGTGACAGCATGACCTCTGCACATCCCTCTTCCTTTCCCCTGTCAGGACATGGGGCGGGGCTGGTCCTGGCTCCTCCTCTCTGTCCCCATAACTCCGAGGAGCTCAGGGATCCATGGCTGTGTCCTGGCATTTGTGGGATTCACAGTGTCACTAGTGGGGTTCACCCCCCAAAATTTCTGAGGAGGAGCTATGGGTTCAAAGATTTCAGGGCTGGGGACGCCCCAGGATGTGGCCCTGCCACCCCACCCATGTCCCCATGGGCACCAACCTGGCCAGACCCCTCTCAACCTCTGATAAGAACCCAGCCAACCTCCACTTCCAAAGCTAGGACTTCCCAACTCTCCCATTGGGGTTTTCTTCCTAAATCACCCTAAATGACCCAAAATCACCCTTCCCATGATGTGGAGAACACTCTGTCTGCTCTTCCTGCAGAGCCTGCTCTCACACATTGCTCAGAGCTGTTCTCATGTCTCCCCTCCAGCACTTCCAGACTAAACAAGCCCAGGTCTGTTTTTGGGACCTCTGACCAGCCCCGGCCTGGCTGAACCTCCTCTCTCCTGAGGCGGTGCCCGCTGGATGCAGCTCCAGGGATGGGAAGCAGAGGGATGATTTGGCATTTCTCCTGGCCAGCACTTGGATTTACAGCTCTCCAGGGAGGAAGCCAAGCTCTCCTCTGCCTCACAAACCAGCTCTCAAAATCCAGCAGGACACGGAGGTTTAGGAATTTTCTCCCTAATTCTGGTGCCTAGGACGCCACTGGGTTTGGCTGTTCTGGTGTTCTCTGCACCTGGGAAGGGTGGGAGCCCCAGACCTCCCCCAGCAGGAAGTGCTGAGAGATTATAAATGCTAGGGTGACAGAGATAGGCAGAAAAATTATAATCCCTGTTCCCTGGGCAAGGATAGGGAGAAATTTATTAATTATTCCCACATAAAATCAAAATCTGAGAATGTTGGGCTGAAAACCAATAAGAGGGTTTTTTTTCTGCCTTATTTTTGTTTCTTTTCCTTCTTTTTCTTTTTCTTTTTCTTTTTCTTTTTCTTTTTCTTTTTCTTTTTCTTTTTCTTTTTCTTTTTCTTTTTCTTTTTCTTTTTCTTTTTCTTTTTCTTTTTCTTTTTTTTTCTTTTTCTTTTTCTTTTTTTTTTCTTTTTCTTTTTCTTTTTCTTTTTCTTCTTTCTTTTTATTTCCTCTTTTTCCTTTTTCTTCTTTTTCTTTCCTTTTTTTTTCTTTTTCTTTTTCATTTTTTCCTTTTTAATTTTTCTTTTTTTCCTTTTCTCCTTTTCTCCTTTACTCCTTTTCCCCTTTTCCTTTTCCTTTTCCTTTTCCTTTTTCCTAATTTCCCCTTTTCCTTTCTTCTTTTTAATTTTTGTTTTCCTTTTCATTTTCCTTCTCATTCTCCTTTTATTTTTTTTTAAATTTTTTTTTTAAATTCTAGAAATTCTCTTCAGTGTCTTGTGCAACTTTCTGGACCTCCCTCTCCATTCTTCAGCCAGACCCCTCCTTCAGGTCACCACACCTCCACCCTCACCCAACCTTGCTGTTCCATCAGGGAGGAACCCCAGAGACTGACCCCATCTCTGACCCCCAGAGATGTCATTTTTGGCCAAAAATCGTCCCTTTTTGAACAGAAAAATGAATCTGTGAACCAAATCAAGCCTAAAGATGTCCCTAAACCTTCACTGGTGCAACCTGGGCCATTCCCTCTCCTCCTGTCCCTGTTCCCTGGAGCAGAGCCCGACCCCCCCCCCGGCTGTCCCCTCCTGTCAGGAGTTGTGCAGAGCCACAAGGTCCCCCCTGAGCCTCCTTTTCTCCAGGCTGAGTGTCTTCCCAGCTCCCTCAGCCTCTCCTGGGGCTCCACAGGATTCACAGAGTCCTTGGGTTGGGAGAGACCTTCAAGATCATCGAGTCCAGCCCAGCCCCGGCACCTCAACTAAACCCTGGCACCCAGTGCCACATCCAGGCTTGTTTCAAACACAGCCAGGGATGGTGACTCCACCACCTCCCCGGGCAGCCATTCCAGAACTTTATCACTCTTGCCATGAAAAACTTTTTCCTGATATCCAACCTGTATTTCCCTTGGGGCAGCTGAGCCTGTGTCCTCTGGTTCTGTCAGTTCTTGGAGAACGAGCCCAACCCCACCTGGCCACAGCCACCTTTCAGGAGCTGCAGAGAGTGATGAGGTCACCCTGAGTCTCCTTTTCTCCAGGCTGAGCACCCCCAGCTCCCTCAGCCGTTCCTCACAGGGTTTGTGTTCCCAGCCCCTCTCCAGCCTCGTTGCCTCCTCCAGACGTGCTGGAGCGTCTCAACATCCTTCCCAAACTGAGGGGCCAGAACTGGACACAGCACTTGAGGTGCTCCAACCCCTTCCCAGCTCTGTTCCCTTCCCTGGACATGCTCCAGCCCCTCCAGGTCCTTCCTGAGCTGAGGGATGAATGGAAAACTGGAGGTCTCGGCTTTACAGTGATCCAAGGAGCTTCAGGTAAGGTGAGTGGGACAGGAGTGGGGACAAGCTCAGAAGGAACCATCCCCCAGTCCCACCCAGCATCTCATCCTGCCCCACTTCTCCAATACCACCCAGCAGGAAAGGCCCATCCAGCCTCGTGCTGTAAATCCAGGAGCTGTTTCCTCACTGAAGGGCTCTCCCAGGCCTCAGTGACAAACCTCCAGGAGCATTTTCTTGTGGTGAAACCCTGAGCTCTGTCTTGGCCAGGCCAAGGGGGCTCTGCTCCATCCTCTGGATGAAGTGGGACTGGATTTATTGTTGTTTCTGCAGCAGTAGAGCTTTACTCAGAAGGCAGCATTACTCACAGAGCTGCCTCCTGCAGGGCTCCCCTGCTTTCCCTGATGTTTCCCTTCTTGCCTTCAGCTGAATTGTCTCTGCCGTGAACCATCAAACACAGAACTGCTCATAGATCACCTCTTGTCAGGGGCTGGCAGCGATTCTGGCTCGGCCTCTGAGCTCCACAGCTGTTGGATAGTTTGTTTGCCTGGAGGGAGGGAGGGTGGTCTGGGTCAGGCTCTGGGTTGTTCTCAGCCCATCCACGTTCCAGTGGAAGCTGGATTTTAGCTGGAAAGCCATCCCATTGTGAGGGGAAAAGCAGTAATGCACAACCTCAGAATCCCAGATTATCCTGAGCTGAAGGGACCCACAGGATCATGGATCCAACCCTGGCCCTGACCAGTCTCCCCACCAACCCCACCTTGGGCATCCCTGGAGCTCTGGCAGCCTCGGGGCCGTGCCCATTCCCTGGGGAGCCTGGGCAGTGCCCAGCACCTTCTGGGGGAAGAACCTTTCCCTGAGCTCCAGCCTGACCTGCCCTGGCCCAGCTCCAGCCGTTCCCTGGCTGCTGTGCCTGTCCCAGGGTGCAGAGGTTGGAGCTGCCCCTCGGGAGGAGCTGCAGATCCCTGAGCTCTGCCCTCACTCCCCCTCAGCTTCTCCCTGCAGCCACGGATCCCCAGGGACCTCTGATCCCACCCAAAGCAGGTAAATCCCCACTCAAGCAATCCCAGACTCATTTAGGTTGGAAAATGCCTTTAAGTCCAACCATCCGCCAGCACTGCCAAGGCCACCACTGACCAGTCTTCCCAAGTGCCGCCTCCACAGGGATGTTAAAGCCCTCCAGGGACGGGGACTCTCCCAGGATTTTGCCTTCACTCAAAGGGAGCTGGGTGGGGCTGGCTCCAGGGGGGGCACCCATCTCAAATCAACAGTACAATCCTACACCATGCTCCCTGATGGACTCTTCCTCCCCTTTCCTGCACAATTCCATCTCTCTGACCACAGTTCTTGTTTCTCTGACAATCACACTGCTCATGGATGCACTCTCAGGTCGTTCCTCTGCTCGTTTGCTGAGCTGATGAACCTTCACTCTCACATTGTCAGCTCCCCCTCTCTCGGGGTCCGGGTGTTGAGGTGACCCCGAGAGTGTAAAACTCCTCGTTTCCCAGCCTGTGCAGCCAAAGAAGAAGTCTGAAATGCATAGGATCAGCTTCTCAAGGTTGCTTAATTTCTCTTATCTATCACATTTTTTCTCTGACCTGCTGAGCTCTGTCCAGCAGGTCGGCCATGGCATTTTGTCTGCCCTCAGGGCGGTGTTCACATTTTATACCAAAAATTCCGTGTGCCGTGTTTACAATAACGTGCCAATATCTGTCATTTATGTTGAACAGTGTGTCTCTACCTTAAACCAATACAAAAGTGTCACCATCACAGCAAGACACAGAGGACAAGAAGAAGGAGAAGGTCAGGACACGCCCAAATTCCTCCATCTTGTTCCCCTGAACCCCATTCTAAGAACCCAAAAATTCTACTTTTCCACCCTGTGTTAATTCAACTACCACACCACTCAAACCCTTGTAGCCTGTAATTCGTCATACAAAGTTGGCAGCTTTTCCCACGGGCTAAAATTGAAGCCACGGGTGTTTTTGACTTCATGCCAAGGTCTCCGAGCCCCCTGCCAGGTTCTGGAGACAGCCAGGGCAGCCAGAGGGATGTCCTGGGTTCTGACGCCCCTTGCTCAGAGCTGTCCCTGAGCCCTCTCTTTTAGGACAGCCACTTCTTCTTCTGGTGGGGTTTTCACCAGGCACAGGTTGGCTCCCGTAGGCACAAAGGACAGGGATGGAGCCCAAGGTGGGCAGTGACCCCACCTGAAATGTGCATTGAGACTGGAAATGCCCCAGCAGATTTTTCCTGCCACTGTTCCCATCAGGGGAAGGGCCCTCAGCAGATCCTTGGGGCAGAGATCTGACCCACAGGGCTGGAGGGTCCCAGGAGGGTCCCAGGAGCTGCCCCCAGCTCTCCATCCCTCAGCCCTTCTAGAAGCTGAGCTCAAAAGCTGAAGGGAGCCTCCCAGAAATATGGAAAGGGACCTGGGGACAAGGGATGCAGGGACAGGACCCAGGGAATGGCTTCCACTGCCAGAGGGCAGGGATGAATGGGATCTTGGGCATTGGGAATTGTTCCCTGGAAGGGTAGGGAGGGGCTGGGCTGGAATTCCCTGAGCAGCTGTGGCTGCCCCTGGATCCCTGGCAGTGCCCAAGGCCAGGCTGGACACTGGGGCTTGGAGCACCTGGGACAGTGGGAGGTGTCCCTGCCATGGCAGGAGTGGCATTGGATGGGATTTAAGGTCCCTTCCCACCCAAACCATTCCCTGATTCCCCGATTCCATGAGCCCATGACCGTGCCTGTGCCTCTATCCTGACAAACACTCTCAGCTTTCCTCACTCAGCCCCTGTTAAACACCAGCTCTGAACACATTTTCCAAATGAGGTTTACATGGGTTCTTTGCTGGAAATCTCAGCAGATGTATGACTCAGAGCTTTGTGGGGAATAAATCCTGCCGGGAAGGGATGGGGCAGGGTAAAGTCTGTGCTGCTACAGCTGAATCCATGAAATCCTGCTGTGCCTCTTGGATTCTGAGTGGAACAACTCCTTCTCTCCCTGATCTGCACCTTGTGCCTTTCAGAACAAGCTGGGTCTGGACCTGGTTTCTTTAACCTGACTAAAAAAGCATTTTACAGGGCACTGAGGTTTATTGCCCTGTTGGACTCCCACATCCCACCAGATGAAAAACGAGCCACTTAAAATGATAAAAGATTTTATTTACTGTAGTGGCAACAAAGCTGCATCCCTCTGCTAGGCTGGATCCTTGTGGACATAAAGCTCTTTGCAGGAGAGTTTTGAAGGCTGATGCAGGAATTCCTGCCTGGCCTGAAGTTTATTCCCCTGAAGCTGAGCCATCCTTTCACCCTTCTCTGCCATCCTGGCATCCTTCCCTGCCATCCTCGCATCCCTCCCTCCCCTCCCCACCCTGGGAGAGAGGCAGGATGCAGGGAAGGCGTGGAATCCATCCCAGAGGAGCAGCCATGCAGGGGGAGGGTGGTGAAAAGCAAGAGAGGAGGTGCCAGGTGATATCTGGGTGGGGTGGAGAGGGTCTGGGATGGGGAGAGACCCCAAACCTCTGAGGAAGATGAAAGTAGAGAAGGGGGGAAGGAGGGATGGGGGTCTGACCTTGAGAGGGAAGGGGAAGATGGGACACCAAAGCCATGGGGAAGGAGGGACAGAACTCCCTCAGGCCTTCAGTGGGGTGGGACAGGAGAGAAGGGGTGACAGGGAGAAGGTGCAGGCCCCTCCTGCAGACCCCTCAGAGACCAGGGCAGGAGGAGGGACAACCACAGCAGCATGTCTGACCAAAACAGGGAATGTTTTTAGCAGAGCTGGGCCAAACCAGGGTCTGAGAGCTGAACCAGTTCAGCCTCCATGAGCCACCACTCCAGCTCGGGCAAAAAGCCCCATTTTTAGCAATTTACAGGCTCCAAACTCTCCTGATTTCCGTGCGTCACAGGCTGAGATCTGCAGTCCCTGGGGACGGGGCTGCAGGAGCAGCGAGGTGAAGGCAGCTGAGCCCTCTCTGAGGTGGCTCACCCCCCACTGTCCCTGCACGTGTCCCCGTGCTGCAGATGCAGATGCCTGGGAATGTGTGCTGGCTCCTGCATTACATCACTGCAGGGGAAGGCAGCGGGGAGACGACAGCGGCAGAAATGCAGCAGCCGACGAGCCAGGGCTGTCCAAAATAGACCTCTGCTGGCAAAGGGGAGGCGTTCCAGTGGAAAGTGGTTGGGTTTTCACAAATCCCATCACCTCAACACTTGTGCTGCTGTCCTTCAAGGTCCTTCCTGAATATAAGGATGGGGAGGCACTGGCACAGCTCACCCAGAGAAGATGTGGGTTCCTCTACCCTGCAAATGTCCAAGGTCAGGCTGGATGCGAGCCCAGCCTGGCACTGCAGCCCTGCAGCAGCACTGGACATCCTAAAAACATTCAGGAACCCATCCAGGGGGCATGGCCACACTGCCCTGCCCAGCCACCCCTTCCAAGCTCATTCCTCATCCTAGCAGATGTGTAAAGTAGAGTTGAGTCATGCCCATTTCCATTTTAAACTTCCAGAGGGCACAGATAGATGGGAAATTGGGAAGGAATTACTTCCTGTGAGGGCTGGGATGGAATTCCTGGAAAAGCTGTGCCTGCCCCTGGATCCCTGGAAGTGTCCAAGACCAGGTTGGCAGGGGCTTGGAGCAGCCTGGGACAGTGGAAGGCACATCTCATGGATGTGCCACCCAAATGCTGATCCAAGTGCTGCAGGGACTTCCATGGGTTTCCTGTGTTCCATCCCCACAATCTCCGTGCTGCTCCCACCCCCTCCACACTGCCCTGCTGTGTTCTCCCTCTTCCACTGCCCAGCCCGGGCACTGGAGGTGCCCCTGGGATGGAGCAGGGACAGCAGGGCCACAGGGAGGGGACAGGAAGGACACAGTGAGGACAGACCTGAGGCATCATCCTCATCTCCTCCTGCATGTGGGAGCATGGAGGAGCCAAAGCAGCCCCAATTCTGCTGTCACGGCAGCGCCGGTGACATTGCCAGGGATTCCTCTAGAGCCTGGACCAGGATATGCCCCACCAGGAGCTGGGTGAGTTTTAGGGTCCCTTCCCACCCAAACAATCCTGGTTCCATTGTGGATGGCCCCTGCAGTGGCAGGGTCACAGAGGGGACTCTGTCCCTGTGGTTGCCATGGGAGAAGCAGAAGGGTTGGTTCCATGTGCCACCCCTGGATGGGGATCAGCTGTCATGGCAACAGTGGCACTGTCACTGCAGCACAGGACCCATGGCAGTGATGTCACTCAGAGCGTTACCCATGGAGCAGAGGAGGAGCTTGATCCAGATCCTGGAAAATGATGTCCCTGTTGGACGTGGCAGTGAGTGGATTTTCACCTCTGGAGCCACCAAACAAAGGTGGCCAATCATGGGATGATTTTCATCCCATCCCTGCCCCTACAGAATCCATACGGGAACCTCTGTGGGGACAGGGATGCTGGAGCTTTGCCCAGCTTTGGTGGGAACGGGGTGGGATAATCCTGGCCTGTGGGAATGGCCATGGATAATGCCCGTGGGACAGAGCTCAGGGCTGCAGCGCTCTCGTTGTTTCCCAGCTTGCAGGGAATGCTGTGGATCTCTTTAGAAACACCTCATCAGCAACGGGATGCTGAGGAACTGCAGCAAATTCCCCCAGGGATCTGCCTGGAAGGACTAATTGTGCTCAGGATTTACAGAAAGCTCAAAGACAGCCTCCCCTCAGTCAGGTGGAAATGGCACTGCCTGGAAGGAGAACAAAAATTGGGATGGTTTGAAATGGGAAAACAACTTGGGATGAATCAAGGCACATGGGACTGGGGAAGTATAAAGGGATGGATCAGAAAAGGTTTTTTTTTGAATGGGAAATGAGTGGAAGACCAAAAAGATTGAATTTAAAAGGCAATATGATAATTATTTTAAATTTAAAGGTAATATAATAATAAATGTTTAAAGGCAATATAATAATTACTTTAAATTTAAAGGCAATCTAATAATTATTTTAAATTTAAAGGCAATATAAAATTATTTTCACAGGAGTTACATGGCTATCACCACATCTTTCTTTTCTGTGATCTTTAATGCAGGTCTGTTGAATGAAGAGCTTGGTCATTCTTCCAGATTATTTTTCTACACTCTTCTACTCCTATGCATTTTAGTCTGGTTAAATTTGCTTCCTGCAGCTTACTCCAACCCCCAATTCCTTTTTTCCTTTCATTTTTTCCCTTTTTTCCTGTTTCCTCCATGAAACACAGAGCAATTCAGGTGGTTTCTTTTATTCTTTGTTTGTTTAACAAATGCAAATTAAACTTGATTCCAACTTGATTCCTTTGTCACCCACAATAATTTTCAACAAAGGTGTGTGTCAGGCAGGAGGTGCTGAAATTCATGGCATTCACTTCTGATATTTTAGCCAGCATCCCAAAAATCAGCACCAGAAGCACTTTTGGCATGGAATTCTGACATCCTCGTGCAGAAATTTGCTTTCTGCATGGGAACAGTCACAGCCCTGCAAAGAGAAACCCTTCAGCCACTGGTGTGGGCCAACGGGACTTTGGGAAATCGCCACAAGGTTTGAGGTTGTCTGAGCAGCTCCTGGAATCCTTGGGATTGGGAATGGTGCCCTGCTGGCCTTTCCAAGAGCCTCTGGGCCAGGTTGGCATGGACAGGTTGGCACAGCTGGAGTGACAGAGGGGATCCAGGGATCCAGCACTGGGAGAAACCACAGGGTGGGAATTCCAAGTTGGAGGAATGATCTGCAGAACCAGAAACCACAGGATTGGAATTCCAAGGTGGAGGAATGATCTGCAGAACCAGAAACCACAGGGTTGGAATTCCAAGCTGGAGGAATGATCTGCAGGACCAGAAACCACAGGGTTGGAATTCCAAGCTGGAGGAATGATCTGCAGAACCAGAAACCACGGGGCTGGAATTCCAAGCTGGAGGAACGATTTGCAGGACCAGATCTCCAGGGCCAGGCACTACGGAGAGTTGTTGGCATGGGAAGAACGGCTTGGGCAGGGGAAGGAAAACAGGAAAAGTGGGAGCTGGGCACAAGTGGCCATGTGGTTCTGGAAGAAAATCAACCAAAAAGAGGGAGGATGGGAGGACTGGGAATGGGGCTGCTGTGCTCAGCACTCATGTGGTGCCCAAAATCCTCAAGAGCCAGTGGAAGGGAGGGAGTGGGAATGTGCAGCAAAGGAATAAGGTCCAAGCTCAGCCTGCAGAAGATTCAGACCCTTTTTAGGAAAAACATGAGCGGCAGACAGACTGAAAAAAAACAGCTACCAGGGAGAAACCTGCACCAGAGAACTCAAAGTGTCCTCCTGGATGATGTTTTTCTGTATTTCTGCTCATTTGAGCATCAAAACTGTGCAAACAGTTGGAAAAAGCAGCACAGTCCTGTCCCAGCTGCAGTGAATTCCTGCCTGGATAAATCAGGCAGCAGGCTCAGAGTTTCCACTGCTGCCTGCTCCGTGCCCAGCCTGCCACTGCCTGCCTGGGATCAGCTCAGGAACATGCCCTGACCTCTTCTCCTCTCCTCTCTCCTCTCCTCTCCTCTCCTCTCCTCTCCTCTCCTCTCTCCTCTTCCTCTCCTCTCTCCTCTCCTCTCCTCTCCTCTCCTCTCCTCTCCTCTCCTCTCCTCTCCTCTCCTCTCCTCTCCTCTCCTCTCCTCTCCTCTCCTCTCCTCTCCTCTCCTCTCCTCTCCTCTCCTCTCCTCTCCTCTCCTCTCCTCTCCCTCTCCTCTCCTCTCCTCTCCTCTCCTCTCCTCTGGCGTATTTGCTAAAGTCCTTTCAAATTCCTCCACATTTGAGCACCTCAATGCATTTGGGGACAGGCCAGACCTGGAAGGGACACCAGAAACTAAAATCCCAGCAATCAGGTCAAGAAAATGCTGATAAATCAGTGTATGAGCTCTGAGATCTTTTGATCAGTAGCCATGGGTGGATGGTGTTGGTGCCATCCCTACCTCACATCTCATGGATGTGCCACCCAAATGCTGATCCAAGTGCTGCAGGGACATCCGTGGGTTTCCTGTGTTCCATCCCCACAATCTCTGTGCTGCTCCCTACCCCCCCTTCACACTGCCCTGCTGTGTTCTCCCTCTTCCACTGCCCAGCCCGGGCACTGGAGGTGCCCCTGGGATGGAGCAGGGACAGCAGGGCCACAGGGAGGGGACAGGAAGGACACAGTGAGGACAGACCTGAGGCATCATCCTCATCTCCTCCTGCATGTGGGAGCATGGAGGAGCCAAAGGCAGCCCCAATTCTGCTGTCACGGCAGCGCCGGTGACATTGCCAGGGATTCCTCTAGAGCCTGGACCAGGATCTGTCTCACCAGGAGGTGCTGAGCTGCATCATTGCCCCCAAACCTCTGTCACCTCTCTGAGCCATGCAGGTGATGCCTCCCCATCGTGGCATGGCCACGTCCCCTGTCCAGGGCATATTTCCCAGCAATCTGCCAGCGCCAGCTTCTGCTGCTCCTCACGTGTGGCCGGGCAGAGCTGTGTTTTGTCACACATCCCTCCCGATGTGTCACCACCAAAAGGTCAGCACGTCCCTCCTTTCTGCCTGGCATCGTGCCCGAGGAGAGGGTGGCATTGCATAACCCAGCCTTGGCAGGGCCTCCCAGTGCTCAGCAGGGCAACTTCCCCTCTGGTTCTCATTTCCTGCAGCTCCCATGGATCTCCTCCGTGCCTCAGGGCTGGGGCTGAGCACCAGGGGACAGGATCCTGTTGGTCCCCTCTTCTCCAGCTTCTCCTGTTCCCTCAAGGCAGAGCCTATCTCCCATATTTTCCATTTTCCTCCTTTCCTTTCCTTTCCTTTCCTTTCCTTTCCTTTCCTTTCCTTTCCTTTCCTTTCCTTTC